>NW_027269338.1:1007236-1148945 GCF_023055355.1 Agelaius tricolor
AGTAACCCCAAAATCACCCCAAGGACTTTCCCCCCAGAGCCCCCCATTCCCCAGGGGGGTTTTGGGGTCCCCCCCAAGGGTTTTTGGGTCCCCCCCCCTCACCAGAGGGGGGGTTTTGGGGTGCCCCCAGGGGGGTGTTGGGGTGTCCCCCAGAACTCACCAGAAGCAGGAACCCCAACAATAGCTGGGTTTCCCCCCAGGCCCCACAGGTTTTGGGGTGCCCCGGGGGTGTTTTTGGGGTGCCCCCAGCCCCTCACTCACCACAGGGGGGTGTTGAGCCCCCCCCATGGGATTTTGGGGTCCCCAGGGTATTTTAGGGTCCCTCACTCACCATAGTGGGGGTGTTGAGGTCCCCCCCAACCCCTGCCCATGTTTTGGGGTCCCCCCAGGGTTTTTTGGGGTCCCTCACCCACCATAGTGGGGGTGTTGAGGCCCACCCAGCCCCTGCCCATGTTTTGGGGTCCCCCAGGGTTTTTTGGGGTCCCTCACTCACCATAGTGGGGGTGTTGAGGTCCCCCCCATCCCCTCCCCGTGTTTTGGGGTCCCCCCATTTTTTGGGGTCCCCCCAGGGGTTTTTTGGGGTGCCCCCGCTCACCACAGGGGGGTGTTGAGGCTCAGCAGTAGCCCCCATCCCCTTCCCATGTTCTGGGGTCCCCCCAGGGTATTTTGGGGTCCCCCACTCACCACAGGGGGGTGTTGAGGCCCACCCAGCCCCTCCCCATGTTCTGGGGTCCCCCCAGGGGTTTTTGGGGTGCCCCCACTCACCAGAGGGGGGTGTTGAGGCTCAGCAGCAGCCGGGCCAGCGCCCGCCGGCACTGTGGGTCTGAGAGCAGCCCCATGGACCCGGAGCTGTGGGGGAAATGGGGGGATATGGGGGGGATATGGGGGGGATATGGGGGGCACCGGGACCACACAGAACCCCCGACCCCACAAACACCACAGAGAGAATCCCCGAGCCCACAAAAACCCCCAAAAACCCCACAGAGACCAGGGAGCCCCCTCCAAACCCCATGGAGCTCCCGAACCCCACAGAGACCCCATAGAGAGACCCCAGACCCCACAGAGCCCCCCTCAAACACCACAGAGTCCACAGAGACCCCAAAAACCCCACAGAGACCCGAGAGACACCAAAGACCCCTCACCCCCAAAGGACTCCCCCAAAGACCCCACAGAGACCCCAAATACCCTCCACCCACCCCATGGACCCCCAAACCCCACAGAGCTCTTAAAGACCCCACAGAGCCCCCCAAAACCCTCCCCACTTCCATGGACACCCCAAACCCCCCTCAGGTCGCCCCAAATCCCCCTCAGGCCCGGGCCCTGCCCTCCCTCCCGCCCCCTTACCGCGTTCCCCTCACCCCACAGCCCCCTCACGGACCAGCTCCCTGCCCCGCACCCTCCTGTGCCCTCCGGGACCCCCAAAAACCCCAAAATGCCCCAAAATCCCCAAATCCCCCAAAACCTACGGGGCACGGCAGGGCCAGGCCGCTTAATCGCAGCCGGAGCGCGCGGCCAGGGCGGGGAGCGGAGCGCCGAGACAGCGATCGCGGGCACCGCCCGCCAGGGGGCGCAACGCGGGGGCGGGGCGAGGGGCGGGGCCACTGGGATGTGGGCGGGGCCACTGGGATAACGGGGATTTGGGTAAAGGGGAGAAAAGGGAGGGAAAACGGGGATTTGGGGGCAAAAAAAGGGGGAAAAACGAGGGGTTTGGGAGGAAAAGGGGGGAACCCGGGGGGTTTGGGGTAAAGGGGGTAAAAATGGGGGGGAAAACGAGGGGTTTGGGGGAAAAATGAGGCAAAAAACGGAGGAATCCGGGGGGTTTGGGGGTACAAAAGGGGGAAAAACGGGGGCAAAAAAAGGGCAAAATCAGGGGGTTTGGGGGCACAACAGGGAGCAAAAAAGGGGGGAAAATGGGGGGTTTGAGGGCACAAATGGGGCAAAACCGGGGGGGTTTGGGCACAAAAAGGAGCAAAAAGGGGGGTTTGGAGGAAAAAAAGGAGCAAAAAATGGGGGCAAATGGGGGTTTCGGGGCAAAAAAAGGGGGTTGGGGGGGTTCAAAAGAGACAAGAAAAGGGGGAAGACCTGGATGTTTGGGGGCACAAAAAGGGGCAAAAAAGTAGGCAAAAAAATGGGGGGTTTGGGGGAAAAAAGGGGGAACCCGGGGGGTTTTGGGGTTCAAAAGGGGGCAAAATAATGGGGGGTTTGGGGGCACAAAAGGAGGGGGGGAAAGGAGGGTTTGGGGGTACAAAAGGGGGGAAACACGGGGCGTTTGGGGGCAAAAAAGGTGCAAAACTGGGGGGTTTGGGGGCACAAAAGGAGCAAAACCAGGGGGAAAATGGGGGGTTTGGGGGAACAAAAGGGGGGAAAATGGGGGCAAAAAAGGGGGAAAACGGGGGGTTTGGGGGCAAAGTCGGGGGGCTTGGGGGCACAAAAGGGGTTCTGGGCAAAGGGGGGCTTGGGGGGGCAATGAGGGGGAAAGGATGGGCAAAGGCAGGTGACAGGGACAGCTTGGGGACAATGGGGTGTCACAGGGGACACAAGGGGGGAGCAGCGGTGGGGAGGGGGGCGGGCAGGGGGGTGACACGGCCAGAGCACACAGGTGACACACAGAGGGACACAGAAGGACAGTGACACACCCCCGTTTATTGCCATGGTGACACCCCAAACACACAGGGTCACACGCCAGGGTCACCAGTGTCCCCCCAGGATTGGTCACTGCAGGGTCACTCCAGGGTCCCCAGGACTGGTCACTGCAGGGTCCCCAAGACTGGTCACTGCAGGGTCACTCCAGTGTCCCCAGGACCGGTCACTACAGGGTCCCCAGGACTGGTCACTACAGGGTCACAGCCCCAGTGTCCCCAGGACTGGTCACTACAGTGTCCCCAGGACCAGTCACTGCAGGGTCCCCAGGACTGGTCACTGCAGGGTCACTCCAGTGTCCCCAGTGTCCCCAGGATTGGTCACTCCAGGGTCACTCCAGTGTCCCCAGGACTGGTCATTTCAGGGTCACAGTCCCAGTGTCCCCAGGATTGGTCACTCCAGTGTCCCCAGGACCGGTCACTGCAGGGTCCCCAGGACCGGTCACTCCAGGGTCCCCAGGACTGGTCATTTCAGGGTCACTGCCCCAGTGTCCCCAGGACTGGTCACTGCAGTGTCCCCAGGACCGGTCACTGCAGGGTTCCCAGGACTGGTCACTACAGGGTCACTCCAGTGTCCCCAGTGTCCCCAGGATTGGTCACTGCCCCAGTGTCCCCAGGACTGGTCACTGCAGGGTCACAGCCCCAGTGTCCCCAGTGTCCCCAGTACTGGTCACTCCAGGGTCACTCCAGTGTCCCCAGGACTGGTCACTGCAGGGTCACAGCCCCAGTGTCCCCAGTGTCCCCAGGACTGGTCACTCCAGGGTCCCCAGGACTGGTCATTTCAGGGTCACAGCCCCAGTGTCCCCAGGATTGGTCACTGCAGGGTCACTCCAGTGTCCCCAGGACTGGTCACTGCAGGGTCCCCAGGACTGGTCACTGCAGGGTCACTCCAGTGTCCCCAGTGTCTCCCCAGGATTGGTCACTGCAGGGTCACTCCAGGGTCCCCAGTACTGGTCACTCCAGGGTCACTCCAGTGTCCCCAGGACTGGTCACTGCAGGGTCCCCAGGACTGGTCACTGCAGGGTCACTCCAGTGTCCCCAGGACTGGTCACTGCAGTGTCCCCAGGACCAGTCACTGCAGTGGTGTGATGCTGCAGCCCCCAGGGGTCAGTTGGTCACCACAGGGTCCCCCAGGTCACTCGGCCATGGCAGTGTCCCCACGGTGTCCCCACAGTGGTCACTGTGCCATGGCAGTCCCTGTTCCACAGCCATGTCCCCACAGTGGTCACTCTGGTCAGTGACTGCTCCACGGTGCTGTCCTGGTGTCCCCACAGTGGTCACCATGGTCAGTGACTGCTCCATGGCAGTGTCCTGGTGTCCCCACAGTGGTCACTGTGGTCACTGTGCCATGGTGGTGTCCCTGCAGTGGTCAGTGCTCCATGGGCAGTGTCCTGGTGTCCCCACAGTGGTCACTGTGGTCACTGTGCCATGGTGGTGTCCCTGCAGTGGTCAGTGCTCCATGGGCAGTGTCCTGGTGTCCCCACAGTGGTCACTGTGGTCACTGTGCCATGGTGGTGTTCCCACAGTGGTCACTGTGCTATGGCAGCGTCCTGGTGTCCCCACAGTGGTCACTATGGTCAATGACTGTTCTATAGTGGTCACTACGGTCACTGTGCCATGGTGGTGTCTCTGCAGCAGTCACTGCTCGGTGGCAATGTCCCCTTAGTGTCCCAGTGGTCAGTCACTGTGCCATGGCAGTGTCTCTGCTGGTCACTCTGGTGCCATGGCAATGTCCCCATGGTGGTCACTGTGCTGGTCACTGCTCCATTGCAGTGTCCTGGGGTGGTCACTGTGTTCAGTCACTGACCCATGGCAATGTCCCCTTGGTGGTCACTGTGATGGTCAGCGCTCTGTGGTGATGTCCCCGGGTGGTCACTGTGGTCACTCAGTGCTCCATGGCAGTGTCCTGGGGTGGTCACTGTGGTCACTCAGCACTCCATGGCAGTGTCCTGGGGCGGTCACTGTAGTCCCTCAGTGCTCCATGGCAGTGTCCTGGGGTGGTCACTCAGTGCTCCATGGCGGTGTCCTGGCGCAGCCTGGCCCTCACCACGCTGTCCAGCACAGCGTGCAGCCCCTGGCAGGCGGCCTGGGCAGCGTCCAGCACGGGCCGCAGCCGCTCCTGGTGCAGGCGGGCACTGAGCTGGCACAGGGCCAGCTGCCCGCTGCCCGCCACCGTGGCCACGGCCAGCCTGGGGCCCCCGGCCGCCTCCTCGGCCGCGCTCAGGTCACTCAGGGCCACCGGGGGCCCGGCCGGGGGCTCGGCCAGCCCGGCTGACCCGGCCACCACGGCCCCACGCAGCGCCACGCCCGCGTCCAGCAGCGCCAGCCCCGCCGCGCTCACGCTGGCACCGAGCTCACCGCCATCGGCCTGGAGAACCTGGGGAAACAGGGTCAGGGTCACCCCAAAATATCCCTAAATATCACAAGATCCCACAGATCCTGTGTGCCCCAGCAGCGCCAGCCCCGCCGCGCTCACGCTGGCACCGAGCTCACCGCCATCGGCCTGGAGAACCTGGGGGAACAAGGGTCAGGGTCACCCCAAAATATCCCCAAAAAAAACCCCAAAATCCCACAGATCCTATGTGCCCCAGCCCCGCCGCACTCACGCTGGCACCGAGCTCACCGCCATCGGCCTGGAGAACCTGGGGGAAACAGGGTCAGGGTCACCCCAAAATATCCCTAAATATCCCCTATAACATCCCAAAATCCCACAGATCCTATGTGCCCCAGCCTGGCTGTGCTCACGCTGGCACCGAGCTCGCCGCCATCGGCCTGGAGAACTTGGGGGAACAAGGGTCAGGGTTACCCCAAAATATCCCAAAATATCCCCAAAATCCCACAGATCCTATGTGCCCCAGCAGCGCCAGCCCCGCCACGCTCACGCTGGCACTGAGCTCTCCTCCATCAGCCTGGAGAACCTGGGGGAAACAGGGTCAGGGTCACCCCAAGATGTCCCTAAATATCCCCTATAACATCCCAAAATTCAGCCAAAATCCCGTAGACCCCGTGTGCCCCAGCAGGGCCAGCCCCACCACGCTCATGCTGGCCCCCAACTCACCCCTGTTAGACTGGAGAACCTGGGGAAACAGGGGTCAGGGTGACCCCAAAATAAACCCTAAACATCCCCAAACAAACCCTAAACATCCCCAAACAAACCCTAAACATCCCCTAAAACACTACAGATCCCGTGTGCCCCAGCCTGGCCACGCTCACACTGGCCCCCAGCTCGCCCATGTCTGCCTGGAGGATCTGAGGGGGACAGGGGGTCAGGAACACCCCAAAACATCCCCTAAACTACCCCAAAAACACCCAGACCACCCCAAAACCCCACAGACCCCGTGTGCCCCAGCCCAGCTGTGCCCCCCTTGGCCCCCAGCTCGCCCCCATCAGCCTGGAGAACCTGGTGGGGGGGACAAGGGGTCCGGATCACCCCAAAAACACCCAAAATCACCTGAAAACATCCCCTAAAACACCCCGAAATCTCATAGTCACTGTGTGCCCCAGCCTAGTGCTCATGCTGGCCCTCAGCTTGGGCCCGTCTGCCTGGAGAACCTGGGGGAGGACAGGGGTCAGGATCACCCCAAAAACACCCAAATCACCCCAAAAGATCCCAAAACACCCCAAAACACCCCCTCTAACATCCCCTCTAACACCCCAAAACCCCACAGAAGATCCCGTGTGCACCGGCTGGGCCACGCTCATGCTGGCCCCCAGCTCGCCCCCGTGCATCTTGAGGATCTGAGGGGGGACATGCGGTCAGGGACACCCCAAAATACAACTCAAATCACCCCAAACAACCCCCAAAATATCCCCTAATGCACCCCAAAATCCCACGGCCCCTCTGTGCCCCAGCCTGGCCCTGCTCCCCCCTGGCCCCCAGCTTGCCCCCGTCTACCTGCAGCACCTGTGGTCAGGGACACTCCAAAAACACCCAAATCACCCCAAAACCCCACAGACACTTGGGTGAGCACGGCCCCTCCAGGACCCCTAAATCTCCCCAGGACCCTCCAAACCCTCCCCAGACTCACCTGGACGTGCACATTGACCTGGGAGTGGGGGTAGAGCTGGCTGAGCACGGCTCCCTCCGAAGGAGCCAGGACTCCCCCAAATCCTGTCATGACCCCCCAAAATCCACTCCAGGACCCCCCCAAATCCCCCCCAAAGCTGACCTGGACGTGCACGTCGATCTGTGAGCGCGGGTAGAGCTGGCTGAGCACGGCTCCCTCCAGCACGCCCCGCAGCAGCAGCGCTCGCTCCCCGGATCTGCGGTCGGTCCCGCCCTGCGCCGGCCGCCGGCGCCGCTCGCCGCCCCCGGCGAACGGGGCCGAGCTGCAGCGGACACTGAGCAGGGCCCGGTCCAGGGGGGCCTTGGCTCGGGACCCCCGAACCTGCGGGGGAAAAATGGGCTGGGAGTGAGTGGGGGGGCTACCCACATATGGGGGGGGGGGGAGGTTTGGCTTGGGACCCCTGAACCTGGAGGGGAAAGAGCAGAGAGTGGGGGGGGACACCCACATGGGGGGGCTGTGAGACCCCCACAGCTGGGGGGGTGAGAGAGAGAAATGGGGGGAACCCAGGACACGGAGGGAAGGGGGGCACAAATTGGGGAGGGGGAGTTTCAGAATGGGGGACCCTGAAAACCCCACGGGGAGGGGGGGCAGAGACACTGGGGGGGGGGGGGTTCACAAGCCCTGAGGGGGTCACAAGCCCTGAGGCGGGGGGGGGGGGGTCACAAGCCCCAGATGGAGCTCACAAGCCCCAGGATGGGGTTCACAGGCCCTGAGGGGGAGTTTCGCAGCCCCGGGGCCCCGCTCACCTCGTGCGGGCCGTACACGGCCGCCAGCACCTTGGTGTTGCCCTGCTCCAGGTAGGCCGAGCCGTCGGCCCGGGCCAGCACCCCGAGCCGGGCCCGCACCTTGCGCAGCTCGTCCGGCCGCCGCCCGTCCGCCCGGAACCCCGCGTCCGACACCAGCTCCAGCCCCGCCATGCCGGTACCGCCGCCGGTACTGCGTGTGGGGCCGGACTACAACTCCCGGCGTGCCCCGCGCGCGGCCGTTAGTTCCCGTGCGCGCCGTGAGGAGTCGGACTACAACTCCCGGCGTGCACCGCGCGAGACGCCCGCCAATGGGAGGCGCCGCCCCCCGACGCTCCCGCTGTTCAGGCCACGCCCCAATGGGATTGTCCTACAGAGGCCGCGCCCCCTGTGACGCACTCCCACCACAGACCACGCCCCATTCTGTCACACCCCTCCGTAGAGACCACGCCCCCACGGAGGCGGTGTCCCGGTTCCGCCCCTTGGCGCCCCCGCCCCCCGTGAGGCCCCGCCCCCTCGGCCGGTTCGCGGCACCGAACGGGACCGGGCGGCACCGGAGCGACCCCAGCGCCCCCTGGCGGAGCGGCAGCAGCCCCGGACCCCCCCCCCTCGGGCACGGCCGAACCTTCCCGGGCCGTCCCGGTCCCGGTGCGGGTCCCGAGCGGGCACCGCCGGCCGTCCCCGAGCGCTTGGAACGGGTCAGAACCGACACCGAGCCAGCGCCGAGCCCGTGTCCCACCGTCACCGGGCGGCCCCGAGCGCTGAGCGGGCCGGAGCGGGCGGCTCCGCTCTGCCCGCCGCCGCTGACCCCTGTCCGGCCAGCGCTGACCTTGCCCAGGCCGGTCCGGACCGGCCCCGAGCGCCGCCGCTCCCCGATCCCGGTACCGATCCCGGTACCGGTGCCAGTCCGGGTCCCACCATGGCGGCCCCGCTCAGCCCCGCCGGGTTCCAGTTCGCCATCGACCGCGGCGGGACCTTCACGGACGTGTTCGCCCGCTGCCCCGGCGGCCGCGTCCGCGTCCTCAAGCTGCTCTCCGAGGACCCCGCGTACCGGGACGCGCCCACCGAGGGCATCCGCCGCGTCCTGCAGGAGGTGCGGGCCCGGGGACAGCGGCGGGGGGACAACGGGGGGGACACAACGGGGGGGACACAACGGGACCCCTGAGGAACGGCGGGGACACAGCGGGGACAGCGAGGGGACAGCGCGGGGGGACAGCGGGGGGACCCCCGGGGCACGGCGGGGACAACGGGGGGACACAACGGGACCCCCGGGAATCGGCGGGAACAGCGGGGGGACACAACGGGACCCCCGGGACCCCCAGGCCACGGCGGGGATAGCAGGGAGACCCCCGGGACCCCCCCCAAGAGCCCACCGGGAACATCCCAGGACACCACATGGGGGGAGACCCCCCCCAGAACACGCCCCAGGATCCCCTTCTGGGAACCCCCCAGACCCCCATAGGCCGCCCCCAAGTACCCTCGAGACCCCCCCCCCCGCTCTCCTGGGGACCCCCCCCTCAGGAACTCAGCGGGACCCCCGGGACCCCTGAACCCACTGGGAACCCCCCCCCCCCCCTCCAAATGCCTCTCCCAGGGACCCCCGTGGGAAATCCCGGGACCCCCCCCCCTCCCTCCAAGGGGACCCCCCCAGACCCCTCCGGGCCCCCCCCCCCACCTACCCCAGCCCTGGGCCTGCCTGGACCCCCTGCCCCACCCCGTGCTGGGGGTCCCCAAGTGGGTCTGGGGGTCCCCAGGTGGGTCTGGGATCCCCAAGGAGGTCTAGGGGTCCCCAAATGGGTCTGGGGTCCCCAAATAGGTTTGGGGTCCCCAAGGAGATCTAGGGGTCCCCAAATGGGTCTGGGGTCCTGCTGTGGGTCTGGGGTCCCCAAATGGGTCTGGAGGTCCCAGATGGGTCTGGGGGTCCCCAAACGGGTCTGGGGCTCAGTTTTAGGGTCCTGCAGGAGCTGGGGGTGTTGCTTTGGGTCTGGGGTCGACCTGGTGAATTTTGAGGGGTTCCCACAGGAGCTGGGGGTGTCTGGGATCCCACAGGCGAATTTTGGGTATCCCTGGTGAATTTTGGGGTCCCGCAGGAGCTGGGGGTGCCCCTGCCTCGGGAGGAGCCCCTGGATGGATCTCGGATCCAGTGGATCCACATGGGCACCCAGAGGGGCTGGGGGTCCCCAAATGGGTCTGGGGTCTCTCTGGGTGAATTTTGGGGTCTCCCTGGTGAATTTTGGGATCCCGCAGGAGCTGGGATCCAGTGGATCCAATGGGGCTGGGGGTCCCCAAATGGGTCTGGGGTCTCTGGGTGAATTTTGGGGTCCCACAGGTGAATTTTGGGGTCTTTCTGGGTGAATTTTGGGGATCCCGGGTGAATGTTGGGGTCCCGCAGGAGCTGGGGGTGCCCCGGGAGGAGCCCCTGGATGGATCTGGGATCCAGTGGATCCGCATGGGCACTGGGGGGGCTGGGGGTCCCCGAATGGGTCTGGGGTCTCTCTGGGTGAATTTTGGGGTCTCCCTGGTGAATTCTGGGGTCCCGCAGGAGCTGGGGGTGCCCCTGCCTCGGGACGAGCCCCTGGACGGGTCCCGGATCCAGTGGATCCGCATGGGCACCACGGTGGCCACCAACGCGCTGCTGCAGCGCCGGGGGGAGCGCGCGGCCCTGGCCGTGACCCGCGGCTTCCGACACCTGCTGCACATCGGCACCCAGGCCCGGCCCCGCCTCTTCGACCTGGTGAGAGCACACCTGGCACAGCTGGCACAGCTGGGCACACCTGGGTACACCTGGGTACACCTGGGCACACCTGGGTACACACCTGTACCCCAAACCCACCCTGACACCTGCTGCACATCGGCACCCAGGCCCGGCCCCGCCTCTTCGACCTGGTGAGAGCTCACCTGGCACAGCTGGCACAGCTGGGCACACCTGGGTACACCTGGGCATACACCTGAACCCCCAAACCCATCCCCAAACCCACCCTGACACCTGCTGCACATTGGCACCCAGGCCCGGCCCCACCTCTTCGACCTGGTGAGAGCACACCTGGGTACAGCTGGGCACACACCTGGGGGCACACCTGGGCACACACCTGTACCCCAAACCCATCCCCAAACCCACCCCAACACCTGCTGCACACCAGCACCCAGGCCTGGCCCCGCCTCTTTGACCTGGTGAGAGCACACCTGGCACAGCTGGGCACACCTGGGGGCACACCTGGCACAGCTGGGTACAGCTGGGCACACACCTGGGGGCACACTTGGGTACACACCTGGGCACACCTGGGTACACACCTGGCACACCTGAGCACATCTGGGCACACCCCTGGGTACACACCTGGGCACACACCTGTACATCCACCTGGGCAGATCTGGCACACCTGGGTACACACCTGTGCCCTCACCTGTTCCTATACCTGGTCCCTTATCTGGTCCTGTCCCCTCAGTGTCCCCTCACTGACCCCCTTGGTGACACACACGGTGGCCCCACAGTGTCCCCTCTGTGTCCCCCACACTGACCCCCCTCAGTGTCCCCTTGGTGTCCCCTCAGTGTCCCCGCACTGACCCACGTGATGTCCCACACGGTGTCCCCTCGGTGACCCGTGGCCGCCTGGCACGGGGCTGGCACCTCCTGTGACCGGCACCGTGTCCCGTGACCGGCACTGTGTCCCCGTGTGCCCCACGCTGTCCCTGTGTGTCCCCCCAGGCTGGCACCGTGTGTCCTGTGCCCCACAGTGTCCCCACCACCCTGTCCCTGTGTCCCCTCTCAGGCTGGCAGCCTGTCCCCGTGTGCCCCACAGTGTCCCCTCCTGAACTGGCACCGTGTCCCTGTGTGTCCCCCCCAGGCTGGCACTGTGTGTCCTGTGCCCCACAGTGTCCCCTTCTGGGGCTGGCACCGTGTCCCCATGTGCCCCACAGTGTCCCCCCCACCCTGTCCCTGTGTCCCCTTCTGAGCTGGCACCATGTGCCCCATGCTGTCCCCTGCTGGGGCTGGCACCGTGTCCCCTGTGTGCCCCATGCTGTCCCTGTGTGTCCCCCCAGGCTGGCACCGTGTGTCCTGTGCCCCACAGTGTCCCCTTCTGGGGCTGGCACCGTGTCCCCCTGTGCCCCACACTGTCCCCAACCACCCTGTCCCTGTGTCCCCTGCTGAGGCTGGCACCGTGTCCCCTGTGTGCCCCATGGTGTCCCCTCCTGAGCTGTCCCTGTGTCCCCTCTCAGGCTGGCACCGTGTCCCCATGTGCCCCACGGTGTCCCTGCTCTGGGGCTCAGTATCCCCCCAGTGTCCCCTGTGTCCCCCCACAGTTTCTCCTCACAGTGTCCCCTGTCCCGTGTCCCCCCCCTGTGTCCCTCCCTGTGTCCCCTGTCCCGAGTCCGTGACCACGTGTTGGGCCCGGCTGGGTGTCCTTGGCGTGTCCTTGGCGTGTCCTTGGCGTGTCCCCTGTCCCTGTCCCCCTGTCCCTGTCCCGTGAGCGGGGCCAGGCTCGGGGCCAGGCCTGGCCTGTGGCCAGCAGAGGCGGGGGACACGGGACAAAGGACAGGGGACATGGGGACACGGGGGGGGACAAGGGACAGGGGGACACAGGACACAAGAGACACAGGACACAAGGGACACGGGACAGGGGGACATGGGGACACGGTGGGGGACAAGGGACAAGGGACACAGGACACAAGAGACACGGGACACAAGGGACACGGAGGACATGGGGAGGACAGGACACGGGGGGGGATAAGGGACAGGGGACCGGGGACACGGGGGGGGACACAAGACATGGGGGACACAGGGAAGGGGACACGGGACAGGGGACATGGGGACACCGGCGGGCGGACACGGTGGGGACACAGTGGGGACAGAGTGTGTCTGGGGGGTGACGTCCTTGTGCCAGCCCAATTTGTCCTTGTGCCACCCTGGTGCCATGGCTGTGTCCTCCCTGTCCTGTGCCACTCCTGTCCCAGAGCTGTCCCAGTGCCACATCGATGCCACTCCAGTGCTGTCCCAGTGTCCCCCGGTGCTGTCCCTGTCCTGCTCCTGTCCCCCGGCTGCCATCGCAGTGCCACCCCAATGCCACTGCGGCCCCTCCCCAGTGCCACCCTCATGTCCTGTCCCATCCCAGTGCCACCCCAGTCCTGTCCTGGTGCCATCTCGCTTCTGTCCCTGTCCTGTCCCTGTCCCATCCCACTCTTGTCCCAGTGCCATCCTGTCCCTGTCCCAGCCCCAGCTCCGGTGCCACCCCACTCCTGTCCTGGTGCCATCCCAATCCTGTCCCAGTGCCACCCCTGTCCCTATTCTGTCCCAGTCCTGTCCCTGTCCCAATCCTGTCCTGGTGCCATCCCAGTCCTGTCCCTTTCTTGTCCCTGTCCTATGCCAGTCCCATCCCAGTGCCACCCCAATCCTGTCCCTGTCTTGTCCCTGTCCCACCTCACTCCTGTCCTGGTGCCACCCCACTCCTGTCCCTGTCCTGTCCCAGTCCCATCCCAGTGCCACCCCCCTCCTGTCCTGGTGCCATCCCAATCCTGTCCCAATCCTGTCCCAGTGCCACCCCTGTCCCTATTCTGTCCCAGTCCTGTCCCTGTCCCACCCCAGTCCTGTCCCTGTCCCAATCCTGTCCTGGTGCCACCCCATTCCTGTCCCTTTCTTGTCCCTGTCCTATGCCAATTCCATCCCAGTGCCACCCCAATCCTGTCCCTGTCCTGTCCCTGTCCCACCTCACTCCTGTCCTGGTGCCACCCCACTCCTGTCCCACTCCTGTCCCACTCCTGTCCCAGTGCCATCCTGGCTCTGTCCCAGTCCCATCCCAGTGCCAGTCCTGTCCTGGTGCCATCCCAATCCTGTCCCCTTCCTGTCCCGGTGCCACCTCACTCCTGTCCCTGTCCCAGTCCCTTTCCAGTGCCACCCCACTCCTGTCCTGCTGTCACCCCTGTCCCTGCCCTGTCCCTGTTCTGTCCCACTCCTGTCCTGGTGCCACCCCGCTCCTGCCCCGTGTCCCCGCGGTGTCACTGGGCTGATGTCACCCTGTGTCACCCTGTGTCCCCCGGTGTCCCCACAGGAGGTGGCCATGCCCGACGTGCTCTACGAGGAGGTGATCGAGGTGGACGAGCGGCTGATCCCGGAGCAGGAGGATTGTCACCTCCCTGGGAGTGACAGCTGGCCCCGGGTGCAAGGTGGGTGTCACCATTGTCACCATTGTCACCTCCCCGGGAGTGACAGCTGGCCCCGGGTGCAAGGTGGGTGTCACCATGGTCACCATTGTCACCATTGTCACCTCCCTGGGAGTGACAGCTGGCCCCGGGTGCAAGGTGGGTGTCACCATGGTCACCATTGTCACCATTGTCACCATTGTCACCTCCCCGGGAGTGACAGCTGGCCCCGGGTGCAAGGTGGGTGTCACCATTGTCACCATTGTCACCATTGTCACCATTGTCACCTCCCCGGGAGTGACAGCTGGCCCCGGGTGCAAGGTGGGTGTCACCATTGTCACCATTGTCACCGTTGTCACCATTGTCACCTGTGGGGCAGTGACAGCTGGCCCCGGGTACAAGGTGGGACACTGGGCTGGTGGCACTGGGGGTGGCACCTGGCAGGTGACACTCCTGTCACCGTCCCCTGCCACTCTTTGAGGTGGCACCAGGCAGTTTTGGGGGTCTCAGGGCTGTAGGTGACACTGTGACACTGTCCCCATGTCCCCAGGTGTCTCAGGTGTCACCCTTCTGCAGCAGGGGGGTTTAGGGCTGTAGGTGACACTGTCCCTGTCCCCAGGTGTCTCAGGTGTCACCCTGCTGCTGCAGTGGGGCTGTCCCAGGGCTGTAGGTGACACTGTCCCTCTCCCCAGGTGTGCTCTCAGTGACACTGTGACACTGCTGTCCCCATGTCCCCTCAGGTGTCTCAGGTGTCACCCTGCTGATGCAGGGACTGTCCCAGGGCTGTAGGTGACACTGTGACACTGTCCCTGTCCCCTCAGGTGTCTCGGGTGTCACTCTCCTGCTGCTGCAGGAAGGTTTAGGGGCTGTAGGTGACACAGTGACACTGTCCCCATGTCCCAGGTGTCTCAGGTGTCACCCTTCTGCAGCAGGGGGGTTTAGGGCTGTAGGTGACACTGTCCCTGTCCCCAGGTGTCTCGGGTGTCACCCTGCTGCTGCAGCGGGGCTGTCCCAGGGCTCTCGGTGACACAGTGACACTGTCCCTGTCCCCTCAGGTGTCTCGGGTGTCACCCTGCTGCTGCAGCAGGAAGGTTTAGGGGCTGTAGGTGACACAGTGACACTGTCCCTGTCCCCTCAGGTGTCTCGGGTGTCACCCTGCTGCTGTAGGGGGCTGTCCCAGGGCTCTCGGTGACACTGTCCCCATGTCCCAGGTGTCTCGGGTGTCACCCTGCTGCTGCAGCAGGAAGGTTTAGGGGCTGTAGGTGACACAGTGACACTGTCCCTGTCCCCTCAGGTGTCTCGGGTGTCACTCTGCTGCTGCAGCGCCCTCTGGACGTGTCGCGGCTCCGCGCGGACCTGGAGCGGCTCCTGGCCCGCGGCATCCGGAGCCTGGCGGTGCTGCTGCTGCACAGCTACGCGTGAGAAACGGGGGCTTTTGGGGGGGTTTGGGGGGATTTGGGGGGTCCTGAGGGGTTTGGGGGGTCCCTGAATGTCCCCAGAGTGTGGTGGTGCTGCTGCTGCACAGCTACATGTGAGAGAAATGGGGGGGTTTGGGGGGATTTTTGGGGATTTGGGGGGACCCGGGGGGTTTGGGGGGTCCTGGGGGACTTTGGGGCTCCTGGTGGTGCTGCTGCTGCACAGCTATGTGTGAGAAACGGGGGGATTTGGGGGGAATTTTGGGGGGTCCCTGAGGGGTTTGGGGGTCCCCGGAGCCTGGCCGTGCTGCTGCTGCACAGCTATGCATGAGAGAAATGGGGGCTTTGGGGGAATTTGGGGGGTCCTGAGGGGTCCTGGTGGTGCTGCTGCTGCACAGCTATGTGTGAGAAATGGGGACTTTAGGGGGGATTTTTGGGGATTTGGGAGGATTTGGGGGGTCCTGGGGGGGGTTTGGGGGGTCCCTGAGTGTCCCCAGAGCCTGGCGGTGCTGCTGCTGCACAGTGATGTGTGAGAAATGGGGGCTTTGGGGGGATTTGGGGGGTCCCTGAGGGGTTTGGGGGGTCCTGAGGGGTCCTGGCGGTGCTGCTGCTGCACAGCTATGTGTGAGAAATGGGAGGTTTGGGGGTATTTTGGGGATTTGGGGGGTCCTGGGGGGCTTTGGGGGTCCTGATGGTGCTGCTGCACAGCTATGCGTGAGAAAGGGGAGGTTTGGGGGGATTTGGGGGCTCCTGAGGGGTTTGGGGGGTCCCTGAGGGGTTTGGGGGTCCCCAGAGCCTGGCAATGCTGCTGCACAGCTATGCATGAGAGAAATGGGGGGTTTGGGGGGTTTGGGGGATCCCTGAGGGGTTTGGGGGGTCCTGAGGGGTCCTGGCGGTGCTGCTGCTGCACAGCTATGTGTGAGAAACGGGGGGGTTTGGGGGGATTTTTGGGGATTTGGGGGGTCCTGGGGGGGTTTGGGGGGTCCTGGGGGTCCCAGGTGCCCCCCCCAGATGACCCATAGATGCCCCCCAGGTGTCTCAGGTGCCCCCCAGGTGTTTCTTGTGACCCAGATGCCCCCCAAGTGCCCCCCAGGTGTCCCCCAAGGGCCCCCCTGGTGTCTCAGGTGCCCCCCAGGTGTCCCCAAATTGACTCAGGTACCCCCCAGGTGCCCCCCAGGTGTTTCTCAGGTGAGCCCCAGGTGACTCAGGTGGCCCCCAAACTAAAATCCCCAAAGATCCAAAAAGATGTCCAAAAACTCGCCTGAAAACCATGGAAATGGAGGAATTCGGGCAAAAGGGGAAATTCAGCCCAAATTCAGCCGAAATTCACCCAAAATTCTGCCCAAAATTCAGCCCCAGTTCAGCCCAAATTCACCCCAAAAACTCAGCCCCAAACTCAGCCCAAATTCACCCCAAACTCAGCCGAAATTCAGCTCCAATTCACCCCAAATTCTGCCCAAAATTCAGCCCAAAATCACCCCAAAACTCAGCCCCAAATTCTGCCCAAAATTCAGCCCAAATTCACCCCAAAACTCAGCCCAAACTCAGCCCCAAATTCAGCCGAAATTCACCCCAAATTCTGCCCAAAATTCAGCCCCAATTCAGCCCAAAATCAGCTTCACCACCCGGGGCGTTAATTAGCACCGATTTGGCGTTAATTAGCATCAAATTTGCGTTAATTAAGCCCAATTCGTGTTAATTAAATTCATTAATTTCACCTGGAAACGCGGAACCCTGGGATGGGAGGAGCCCAGAAAATTCCGGGAAAGGGGGGAAAGGAAAGAGCTGAAAAATGAGGAGAAAAGGGGAAAATGCCCAGATTTGGGTCTGGATATTGAAAAAAAAAGAGAAAAATCCACAATTTGGGTTCAGGAGGTAAAAAAAAAAAAAAAATTAAAAAAGACAGGGGAAAAAAAGGCCAAATTTGGGTTCCAGGGCTCAAAAAATGAGGAAAAAAAAAGAGGAAAAAAAAGAGAGGAAAATTCCCAGGTTTGGGTTCTGGAGGTCAAAAAAAGAGAGGGGAAAAAAGAGAGAAAAAAGCTCAAATTTGGATTCTGTAGCTCAAAAAAAGTAGAAAAAGAGAAAAGAGAGTAAAATCCCCAAATTAGGGTTCCGGAGGTGAAAAAAGAGAGGAAAAAAGTGACGGAAGCCCCCAGATTTGGGTTCTGGAGGTCAAAAAATGTAGAAAAAGATAGAAAAAGAGGGGAAAGCCCAAATTTGGGTTCAGAAGGTGAAAAAAAGAGGAAAATGCCCAGATTTGGGTTCAGAAGGTCAAAAAAAAAGGCAGAAAAAGAGAAAAGAGAAAAGAAAGGGAAAAGCTCAGATTTGGGTTCTGGAAGTGACAAAAAGATTTAAAAAGAGAGAAAAAGAGAAAAGAGAGAGAAAAAAATCCCAAATTTGGGTCCTGGAGGTCAAAAAAAGAGAGAAAAAAAGAGGAAAATGCCCAGATTTGGGTTCTAGAGGTAAAAAAGAAAAAAAAAGAAAAAAAAAAAAGGCAGAAAAATAAAAAGAGAAAAGAAAGGGAAAAGCTCAGATTTGGGTTGTGGAGGTGAAAAAAAGAGAGGAAAAAGAGAGAAAAAGAGAAAAGAGAGAAAAAAATTTGCAGATTTGGGTTCTGAAGGTGAAAAAATGAGGGAAAAAAAGTGAGGAAAAAGCCCAGATTTGGGTTCTGGAGCTCAAAAAAAGAGAAAAATCTCCGGATTTGGGTTCAGGAGGTTAAAAAAAAAAAAAAGATTTAAAAACAGAGAAAAAAAATCCCAAATTTGGGTCCTGGAGGTGAAAAAAAGAGAAGAAAAAAAAAAGGGAGGAAAATGCCCAGATTTGGGTTCAGGAGGTCAAAAAAAGAGAGAAAAAGAGAGGAAAAAGCTCAAATTTGGGTTCTGGAGGACAAAAAGAGAGAAAAAAAATGGGAAAAAGCCCAAATTTGGGGTCTGGGAGCCCAGGGCAGGGTCTGGCCCGGTCACTCTGGTCACTCCTGGTCATTCTGGTCATTCCTGGTCACTGTGGTCACTCCTGGTCACTCTGGTCACTCCGGTCACTCCTGGTCACTCCTGGTCATTCCTGGTCATTCTGGTCACTCCTGGTCACTCTGGTCACTCCTGGTCACTCCTGGTCACTCTGGTCACTCCTGGTCACTTGTGGTCACTCCTGGTCACTCTGGTCACTCTGATCACTCCGGTCACTCCTGGTCACTCCTGGTCACTCTGGTCACTCCTGGTCACTTGTGGTCATTCCTGGTTACTCCTGGTCATTCCTGGTCACTCCTGGTCACTGTGGTCACTCCTGGTCACTCCTGGTCACTGTGGTCACTCTGGTCATTCCTGATCACTCCTGGTCACTCTGGTCATTCCTGGTCACTGTGGTCACTCTGATCACTCCTGGTCATTCCTGGTCACTTGTGGTCACTCCTGGTCACTCCTGGTCACTCTGGTCACTTGTGGTCACTCCTGGTCACTCCTGGTCACTCTGGTCACTGTGGTCACTCCTGGTCACTTGTGGTCATTCCTGGTCACTCTGGTCACTCCTGGTCACTCCTGGTCACTTGTGGTCATTCCTGGTCACTTGTGGTCATTCTTGGTCACTCCTGGTCACTCTGGTCATTCCTGGTCATTCCTGGTCACTCCTGGTCGTTCCTGGTCACTCCGGTCACTCCTGGTCATTCCTGGTCACTCCTGGTCACCTGTGGTCATTCCTGGTCACTCCTGGTCATTCCTGGTCACTCTGGTCACTGTGGTCACTTGTGGTCACTCCTGGTCACCTGTGGTCATTCCTGGTCACTCCTGGTCACTCCTGGTCACTCTGGGGGGTTAGCCCCACCCCCCACTGGCCTGATTGATTGATTGATTGATTGATGGATGGATTGACTGATCGATTTACTGATTGATTGATTGATTGATCACCTGATCAATTGATTGGCTGGTTGATTGATTGACAGTCTGCAGCTGGGGTTGGGGGTCACACCAGGTCACACAGGTGTTCCCAGGTGACACAGGTGTGGCACAGGTGACACTCAGGTGTGGCACAGGTGTGACCCAGGTGTGACTCAGGTGTCCCCTCACAGGTGGCTGGGTCACGAGGAGTAGGATGGGTTTGGGGTACAGGTGTGACACAGGTGTGACACAGGTGACACTCAGGTGTTCCCCAGGTGACACAGGTGTGGCACAGGTGTGATACAGGTGACACACGTGTGACTCAGGTGTCCCCTCACAGGTGTCCAGGTCATGAGCAGCAGGTGGGGGCCCTGTCCCTGTCATTCTCCCAGGTGGGGTTTCGGGTATAGGTGTGACACAGGTGACACTCAGGTGTTCCCCAGGTGACACAGGTGTCCCCTCACAAGTGGCTGGGTCACAAGGAGCAGGTGGGGTTTGGGGTACAGGTGTGGCACAGGTGTGACACAGGTGTGTCCTACCCTCACAGGTGGCCGGGTCACGAGCAGCAGGTGGGGTTTGGGGTACAGGTGTTCCCCAGGTGTTCCCCAGGTGTGACCCAGGTGTTCCCCAGGTGTGACCCAGGTGTGTCCCCCTCTCACAGGTGGCCGGGTCACGAGCAGCAGGTGGGGGCCCTGGCGCTGTCCCTGGGCTTCTCGCAGGTGTCCCTGTCCTCGGCCGTGGCCGGCATGGCGCGGGCGGTGCCGCGGGGGCTCACGGCCTGCGCCGACGCCTACCTGAGCCCAGGTGTGCGCAGGTACCTGCACGGCTTCTGCCAGGGATTCCGGGACGGGCTCAAGGTGAGCGGGGCTGAAACGGGACAGACTGACCCGGGACAGACACGGGACAGACCTGGGATAGGGCTGGGATAGGGCAAGGACTGACCCAGGCCTACCTGAGCCCAGGTGTGCACAGGTACCTGCAGAGGTTCTGCCAGGGATTCCGAGACAGGCTCAAGGTGAGCGGGGCTGAAACGGGACAGACACGGGACAGACCTGGGACAGACACAGGATAGGGCAGGGACTGACCTGGGACTGACCCAGGCCTACCTGAGCCCAGGTGTGCGCAGGTACCTGCACGGCTTCTGCCAGGGATTCCGGGATGGGCTCAAGATGAGCGGGGACACACCTGGGATAGACCCGGGACTGACCCGGGACTGACCCAGGATAGAGCAGGACAGACAAGGGACAAGGCGGGGACACTGACCCAAGATAGAGCAGGGACACTGACCCGGGACTGACCTGGGATAGGGTGGGGACACTGACCCGGGATAAAGCAGAGCCTGACCAGGACAGACCCAGGACTGACCCGGGACTGACCCAGGACTGACCCGGGACTGACCTGGGATAAGAGTGGGACAGACACGGGACAGACACGGGACAGACGCGGGGACCCCCCAGACCCTGCCGTGTGCCCCATTCCCCTCTGAGACCCCCCCACGGGCCCCCTCCCACCCCATGGGCCTCCCTGAGCCCCCTCCATGTCCCCCCAATTCCGCTGAGCCCCCCGGGACCCCCCTGACCCTCATGGACCCCCCCAATTTCCACAGGGGGTGCGGGTGCAGTTCATGGGGGGCTCTGACCCCATACTGACCCCACAGACCCCCCCAACCCCATTTCAGGGGGTGCAGGTGCTGTTCAGGGGGGGGCTCTGACCCCACAGACCCCATAGACCCCCCCCTGACCCCACAGACCCCTCTGACCCCCCCGTACCCCATTTCAGGGGGTCCTGGTGCAGTTCATGGGGGGCTCTGACCCCATAGACCCCCCCTGATCCCACAGACCCCCCCTGACCCCCCTGACCCCCATTTCAGGGGGTCCCAGTGCAGTTCATGTGCTCGGACGGGGGGCTCTGACCCCACAGCCCCCCCTGACCCCCCGTGCCCCATTTCAGGGGGTCCCAGTGCAGTTCATGGGGGGCTCTGACCCCATAGACCCCATAGCCCCCCTGACCCCCCTGCCCCCCCATTTTCAGGGGGTCCCAGTGCAGTTCATGGGGGGCTTTGGCCCCACAGACCCCTCTGACCCCCCCGTACCCCATTTCAGGGGGTCCCAGTGCAGTTCATGGGGGGCTCTGGCCCCACAGACCCCCCTGACCCCCCTGCCCCCCATTTCAGGGGGTCCCAGTGCAGTTCATGCGCTCGGACGGGGGGCTCTGACCCCACAGCCCCCCCTGACCCCCCCGTGCCCCATTTCAGGGGGTCCCGGTGCAGTTCATGGGGGGCTCTGACCCCACAGCCCCCCCTGACCCCCCGTGCCCCATTTCAGGGGGTCCCGGTGCAGTTCATGGGGGGCTTTGGCCCCACAGACCCCTCTGACCCCCCCGTGCCCCATTTCAGGGGGTCCCGGTGCAGTTCATGCGCTCGGACGGGGGGCTCACCCCCATGGCCAGTTTCGGGGGGGCCCGGGCCATCCTGTCGGGCCCGGCCGCGGGGGTCGTGGGCTACGCCCGGACCACCTTCGACCCCCGGGATGGGACCCCCGTCATCGGCTTCGACATGGGGGGTGAGACAGGGGCAGCGGGGGGGGCACGGGGGGATCGGGGCCATGAGGGGGGCACGGGGGGATCGGGGGAGGGATTGGGGTCTCAGGGGGATGGGGGTCCCATTGAGGGTGGGGGTCCCATTGGGATTGGGGGCACAGGGGGGTCCCATTGAGGGTGGGGGTCTTGGGGGAGTGGGGGTCACAGGGGGGCAGTGGGGCTGCATTGAGGGTGGGGGTCCCATTGGGATTGGGGGTCACAGCAGGATTGGGGTCCCGGGGGTCCCATTGGGATTGGGGGTCTCGGGGGGGTCCCGGGGGGTTTGGGGGCACGGTGGGGATCCCATTGAGGGTGGGGGTCCCGGGGGGTTTGGGGACACGGTGGGGGTCCCATTGAGGGTGGGGGTCACAGCAGGATTGGGGTCCCGGGCATCCCGCTGGAGTTGGGGTCCCAGAGGGGAGGGGTTGCATTGAGGGTGGGGGTCCCATTGAGGGTGGGGGTCCCTTTGGGATTGGGGGTCATGGGGGGGTCACAGGGGAATTGGGGTCATGGGAGGGGGTCCTGCTGGGCTTGGGGTCACCAGGGGGGCATTGGTGTCACGGGGGGTTTGGGCGCCCTGTTGGGGTTGGGGTCCCATTGAGGGTGGGGGGTCCCGCGGGGGTTGGGGTCACAGCAGGTTTGGGGTCCCATTGGGATTGGGGTCCGGCTGGGTTTGGGATTGGGTTTTTGGGGTCTCTCTGGTTTTGGGGTCCGGCTGGGTTTGGGATTGGGTTTTTGGGGTGCAGCAGTTTGGGGTCTGTCTGGGTTTGGGTTGGGGTGGTTTTGGGGTCTCTCTGGTTTTGGGGTCTCTCTGGTTTTGGGGTCTGTCTGGGGCTGGGATGGGGAATTTTTGGGGTGCAGCAGTTTTGGGGTCCCCTGCAGGCACCTCGACGGACGTGAGCCGTGTGAGGGGGTTTGGGGTCTGTCTGGGGTCAGTTTTGGGGCCATTTTTGGGGTGTCCCAGGTACCTTTACGGATGTGAGCCATGTGAGGGGGTTTGGGGTCAGTTTTTGGGGTGCAGCAGTTTTTGGGGTGCCCCAGGCACCTCAATGGATGTGAGCCGCTTCGTGGGGCAGTTGGGATGGGATGGTTTTGGGGTGTTTTTGGTCAGTTTTGGGGCCATTTTTGGGGTGTCCCAGGCACGTCTATGGACGTGAGCCGTGTGAGGGGGTTTGGGGTCTCTCTGGTCAGTTTTGGGGTCACTTTTGGGGTGTCCCAGGCACCTCTACAGACGTGAGCCATGTGAGGGGGTTTGGGGTCTCTCTGGTCAGTTTTGGGGTCAATTTTGGGGTCATTTTTGGGGTCTCTCATGCACCTCTACGGACGTGAGCCGTGTGAGGGGGTTTGGGGTCAGTTTTGGGGCCATTTTTGGGGTGTCCCAGGCACCTCGACGGACGTGAGCCGTGTGAGGGGGTTTGGGGTCAGTTTTGGGGTCACTTTTGGGGTGTCCCAGGCACCTCGACGGACGTGAGCCGCTTCGCGGGGCACTTTGAGCACGTGTTCGAGGCCAGCACGGCCGGGGTCTCCATCCAGGCCCCGCAGCTCGACATCAACACCGTGGCGGCCGGGGGGGGCTCCCGCCTCTTCTTCAGGTGGGGAGGGGGCTCCGGGTGTGGGGAGGGGGCTCCAGGTGTGGGGAGGGGGCTCCGGGAGCTCGGGGGGGCTCCAGGAATGGGGGGGGCTCCCGCCTCTTCCTCAGTTGGGGAGGGGGCTCCAGGGATGAGGAGGGGGCTCCAGGTGTGGGGGGGCTGGGGAGGGGGCTGCAGGGATTGGGGGGGGGGGATGTGGGGAGGGGGCTCCAGGTGTGTCCCAGGGGAATGAGGGGGCACCCGTGAGTGTCACCATCCCTTCCGTGTCCCCCCTGTCTGTCCCCATGTCCCTGTGTCCCCCTGTCTGTCCCTGTGTCCCCCTGTCTGTCCCATGTCCCCACAGGTCTGGGCTCTACGTGGTCGGTCCCGAGTCCGCGGGCGCCCACCCGGGCCCCGCCTGTTACCGCAAGGGTGAGTCAGGGACAGCACCTGTGTCCCCATGTCCCCATGTCCCCGTGTCCCTGTGTCCCCATGTCCCCGTGTCCCCGTGTCCCCGTGTCCCCCTGACACTCCCTGACCCCCCCAACACCCCCGTGTCCCTCTGCCCCCCCCCCGTGTCCCCAGGCTGTCCCCTGACCCCTGGTGTCCCCATTGTCCCCTGGTGTCCCCAGGCTGTCCCCAGGCTGTCCCCTGACCGCTGTTGTCCCCTGACCCCTGGTGTCCCCATTGTCCCCTGGTGTCCCCAGGCTGTCCCCAGGCTGTCCCCTGTCTCCTGACTCCCGTGTCCCCGTGTCCCCGTTGTCCCCATGACCCCCATGTGCCCTCTGACCCCTGGTGTCCCCGTGTCCCCAGGCATTCCCCTGACCTCCCTGCTCTGTGTCCCTGTGTCCCCTCTGACCCTCCTGTGTCCCCCATGTCCCCCATGTCGTCCCCGTGTCCCCAGGCTGTGCCCTGACCCCCCAATGTCCCCATGTCCTCCTGACCCCCCAATGTGCCCCTGTCCCCAGACTGTCCCCCTGACCCCCCCATGTCCCCTGTGTCCCCCCTGACCCCCGGTGTCCTCAGGCATTCCCCTGACCCCCGCCATGTCCTGTTGTCCCCAGGCTGTCCCCTGACCCCCTCCACCATGTCCCCATGTCCCCCTGACCCCCTCCATGTCCCCAGGCTGTCCTCTGACCCCCCATGTCCCCGTGTCCCCAGGCTGTCCTCTGACCCCCCCTGACCCCCTCCATGTCCCCAGGCTGTCCCCTGACCCCCCAATGTCCCCTTGTCCCCAGGCATTCCCCTGACCCCCATGTCCCTGTTGTCCCGGTGTCCCCGCGTCCCCCTGACCCCCCCCATGTCCCCTGTGTCCCCTGACCCCCGCGGTGTCCCCGTTGTCCCCAGGGGGTCCCCTGACTGTCACCGACGCCAACCTGGTGCTGGGCCGGCTGCTCCCCGAGTTCTTCCCGCGCATCTTCGGTCCCGACGAGGACCAGCCCCTCTGTCGCGACACGGCCGTGGCGGCCTTCCGGGAGCTGGCCGCCACCATCCGCGCCTTCCGGGGACACGGCGGCGACACCGACGGCGGCGACACCGCTGATGGTGACACCGCTGATGGTGACAAGTTCTCGGTGGAGGAGGTGGCGCTGGGCTTCATCCGCGTGGCCAACGAGGCCATGTGCCGGCCCATCCGCGCCCTGACGCAGGTGCGGGACCCCCGAGGGGGAGACCCCCGGGCCATGGGGACGGGGACGCTCGGCGGGTGGCAGCGGTGTCACCCGTGGTGTCCCCTCGCTGGTGGCGGCGGCAGGCGCGGGGTCACGACGCGTCGCGACACGTGCTGGCGTGCTTCGGGGGCGCCGGGGGGCAGCACGCGTGTGCCATCGCCCGCACGCTGGGCATGGCCCGCGTCTTCATTCACAAGTACGTGAGGAGGGGGCGCGGGAGACCCCCGGGGCGGGCAGGGGGCGTGGGGAGACCCCCGGGATGGGCAGGGAGACCCCCGGGGTGGGCAGGGGGCACAGGGACCCCTGAGATGGGCAGGGGGCACAGGGACCCCCGGGATGGGCAGGGAGACCCCCGGGGCGGGCAGGGGGCGTGGGGAGACCCCCGGGATGGGCAGGGAGACCCCCGGGGCGGGCAAGGGGCAGGGGGACCCCCAGGATGGGGTGGGGGCGCGGGGACCCTCTGGGTGGGCGGGGAGACCCCTGGGGTGGGTGGGGAGCGTGGAGACCCCCGGGATGGGTGGGGGGCGTGGGGAGTCCCCTGGGGTGGGTGGGGGGCGTGAGAGACCCCCAGGATGGGCAGGGAGCAGGGGCACCCTCTGGGTGGGCACGGAGACCCCCGGGATGGGGTGGGGGGCGCAGGGACCCTCGGGGTGGGCAGGGGGCGCCGGGACCCCCAGGATGGGCAAGGGGTGCGGGGACTCCCCCAGGATGGGTGGGGAGACCCCCATGGATGGGCAGGGGGAGTGGGGACCCTCAGGGTGGGCAGGGGGCGTGGGGACCCCCGTGTTGGGGTTTGGGGTATGGGGATCCACCCTTTGGGGTGGGGGGCGCGGGGACTCCCGTGTTGGGGGCGGGACTGGGGGGGGTCCCCGGGGATTCCCCTCTGGGGGGGGCCTGGAGACCCCGCCCCTGACCCTGACCCCGCCCCTGACCCTGACCCTGACCCCGCCCCTGACCCTGACCCTGACCCTGACCTGACCCCGACCCCCCCGTAGGGCTGGGCCTGGGGAGGGGGCGCGGGGGGTTTGGAGTGTCCCCGCCTTTGGGACGGGGTGTCCCCAGGACGGGGACAGGGATGGCCCGGGGCTGTCCCCGCAGAGTGTCCCCGCAATGTCCCCTTGGTGTCCCCTTGGTGACAGCGCTGTCCCCTCCCCGCAGGCACAGCGGGCTGCTCTCGGCGCTGTCCCGGCACTGTCCCCGCAGTGTCCCCTTGGTGTCCCCCTGGTGACAGCGCTGTCCCCTCCCCGCAGGCACAGCGGGCTGCTCTCGGCGCTGGGGCTGGCGCTGGCGGACGCGGTGCAGGAGGAGCAGGAGCCGTGCGCGCTCCCGTACGGCCCGGGCGCGTTCCCGCGGCTCGAGGCGCGCCTCCGCGAGCTGGAGCGGCGCTGCCGGGACGCGCTGAGCGCTCAGGGCTTCGCACCGTGAGAGACAGCGCGACACCGCGACACCGCGACATCGCGACAGAGCCGCGATGGGGGCGGGAGGGAGCGCCGGGGGGACAGGGGACAGCGGGGACAGCGGGGACAGCGGGGATTGTGACAGGGGACAGAGGGAACACTGAGGATGGGGACACTGAGGATGGGGACAGGGGACACTGGGGACACTGAGGACAGTGGGGACACTGAGGATGGGGACAGGGGACACTGGGGACACCAGAGATGGGAGGATGGGGACATTGGGGACACCGAGGATCGGGGACAGCTGGGACAGGGGGGACAGAGGGGACAGCGGAGATCAGGGCTGAGGACAGTGGGGACAGTGGGTAGAGGGGACACTGGAGATGGGGCAGGGGACACTGGGGACAGCAGGGATGGGGACAGGGGACACTGGAGATGGGGCAGGGGACACTGGGGACAGCAGGGATGGGGACAGGGGACACTGGAGATGGGGCAGGGGACACTGAGGACAGTGGAGAGTGGGGATGGGCACAGAGGACAGTGGGGACAGAGGGGACAGCGGGGATGGGGACAGAGGACAGTGGGGACAGCGGGGAGAGGGGACACTGGAGATGGGGCAGGGACAGCAGAGGGGACACCAGGGATGGGGACAGGGGACTGGAGACACTGGGGACACTGGAGATGGGAGGATGGGGACATTGGGGACACCGGGGATCGGGGACAGGGGACAGCGGGGATGGAGACTGGGGACAGAGAACACTGGAGATGGGAGGATGGGGACAGGGGACACTGGAGACAGTGGGGATGGGGACATCAGTGACACTGGGGATCAGGGACTGGGGACACTGGGGACAGCGGGGACAGCAGGGACAGGGACACCAAAGATGGGAGAATGGGGACAGGGGACAGTGGGGACAGTAGGAATGGGGGGGTGGGGACAGGGGACACCCAGAATGGGTGACCAGGGACAGGGATGGGAGGCAGTGACACCAGGGACAGGGTGACATGGGAACAGGGTGATGAAGTGACAGCCTAGGGCCAGGGTGACACAGTGGCAGTGACACAGGGCCAGGGTGACATGGTGGTGGTGACATGGGGACAGAGTGACGTGGTGAAGTGGTGACACTGGTGACGTGGTGGCAGTGACATGGTGGCAGTGATGCAGTGCCAGGGTGACAGGGTGACACGGTGCCACAGTGCCAAGGTGCCAGTGTGACGTGGTGGCAGGGTGACACGGTGACACTGGTGCCAGGGTGATGTGGTGACAGCAGGGTCAGGGTGACGTGGTGGTGGTGACACGGGGACAGGGTGACATGGTGGCAGTGACATGGTGCCAGAGTGACGCTGGTGCCAGGGTGACACAGTGACAGTGGTGACACGGTGCCCATGTGACAATGTGGGTGCCCGTGTGACAGTGTGGGTGACAGGGTGACACTGGTGACAGTGTGCCAGGGTGACAGTGTGGGTGACACAGTGCCACAGTGCCCGTGTGACAGTGTGGGTGACAGTGGTGACAGGGTGACAGGGTGCCCGTGTGACATGATGACACAGTGACACAGTGCCAGGACACCCGTGTGACAGTGTGGGTGACAGGGTGACACGGTGACAGTGGTGCCACAGTGCCTGGGTGACACGGTGACACGGTGACACGGTGACACAGTGCTGGGGTGTTGGTGACATGGTCACACAGTGACAGGGTGACCCCGGTGACATGGTGACATGGCAACACCGGTGACACTGGTGACATGGTGCCAGGGTGACAGGGTGACACGGTGACATGGCGACACTGGTGACACTGGTGACACAGTGCCGGGGTGTTGGTGACATGGTGCCACTGTGCCAGGGTGACACGGTGCCGTGATGCCATGGTGACACAGTGCCGGGGTGTCGGTCCTAGGGTGACATGGTGACACGGTGCCAGGGTGCCACTGTGCCAGGGTGACACGGTGACATGGTGACACTGGTGACATGGTGACAGGGTGCCACGGTGACATGGTGACATGGTGACACTGGTGACACAGTGACATGGTGACATGGCAACACTGGTGACATGGTGACACTGGTGACACGGTGACATGGTGACAGGGTGCCACGGTGACATGGTGACACAGTGACATGGTGACATGGTGACACTGGTGACACAGTGACATGGTGACATGGTGACACGGTGACATGGTGACACTGGTGACACAATGCCAGGTTGACACGATGCCAGGGTGCCATGGTGCCGTGGTGACACGGTGCCGGGTGTCGGTCCCAGGGTGACACTGGTGACACGGTGACACTGGTGCCACAGTGCTGGGGTGTTGGTCCCAGGGTGACATGGTGACACCGGTGACACTGGTGCCACGGTGACAGGGTGACACAGTGCCATGGTGACACGGTGCCAGGGTGTCGGTCCCAGGGTGACATGGTGGCACAGTGACACTGGTAACATGGTGACATGGTGACACTGGTGACACGGTGCCAGGGTGACACTGGTGACACAATGCCATGGTGACATGGCGACACAGAGACACTGGTGACACGGTGCCAGGGTGACACGGTGACACTGACACTGGTGCCATGGTGACACGGTGCCGGGGTGTCAGTCCCAGGGTGACATGGTGACACAGTGACACTGGTGACACAGTGACACTGGTGACACTGGTGCCTTGGTGACACAGTGACACTGGTGCCAGGGTGCCAGGGTGCCACAGTGACACTGGTGACACTGGTGCCTTGGTGACACAGTGACAGGGTGCCAGGGTGCAGGGTGCCACAGTGACACTGGTGACACTGGTGCCTTGGTGACACAGTGACAGGGTGACAGGGTGTGCGCGTGTCCCCGCAGGGCTCAGATCCGCACGGAGCCGTTCCTGCACCTGCGCTACGAGGGCACCGACTGCGCCCTGATGGTGTCAGCGCAGGGACACCCGCCCGGGCCGGGCACCTGCGGCGCCGGCGACTTCCTGGGGGCCTTCACCGAGAGGTGAGTGACACCAGCGCCACCACAGGGCCACCAGGGCCACCACAGGGCCACCAGTGCCACCACCAACCTGCCACAGGGCCACCAGTGACACCACAGGGCCACTAGGGCCACCAAACCTGTCACAGGGACACCAGGGCCACCACAGGGCCACCAGGGCCACCAAACCTGTCACAGGGACACCAGCGCCACCACAGGGCCACCAGGGCCACCACAGGGCCACCAGGGCCACCAAACCTGTCACAGGGACACCAGCGCCACCACAGGGCCACCAGGGCCACCACAGGGCCACCAGGGCCACCAAACCTGTCACAGGGACACCAGCGCCACCACAGGGCCACCAGGGCCACCACAGGGCCACCAGGGCCACCAAACCTGTCACAGGGACACCAGCGCCACCACAGGGCCACCAGGGCCACCACCAACCTGCCACAGGGCCACCAGTGACACCACAGGGCCACCAGGGCCACCACCAACCTGCCACAGGGCCACCAGTGACACCACAGGGCCACCAACCTGTCCCAGGGCCACCAAACCTGTCCCAGGGCCACCAACCCCTGCCCGGGGCCACCAAACCTGTCACAGGGCCACCAGTGCCACCAGACCTGTCACAGGGCCACCAACCTGTCACAGGGCCACCAAACCTGTCACAGTGCCCCCAGTGCGATCTCAGTGCCACCAGTGCCATCCCAGTGCCCCCAGTGCCATCCCAGTGCTGTCACAATCCTCCCATCCCAGCCCCCCAATCCCTTCTCTCTCTGCCCCTTTCCCCCGTCAGTGTGTCCCTGAGCCACCAGGGTCAGTGTCCCTGTCCCCCCATCTGTCCCTGTCCCCCTGTCCCTGTCCTGGTGTCACTGTGGCTGACGCTCCCCTGTGTGTCACTGTCCCTGTCCCTGTCTCTGTGTCCCTGTCCCTGTCACTGTCCCTGTGTCCCTGTCCCTGTCCCCAGGTACCAGCAGGAGTTTGGTTTCACCATCCTGGGCTGTGTGTCCCTGTCCCTGTGTCCCTGTCCCTGTCACTGTCCCCATGTCCCCATGTCCCTGTCCCTTTCTCAGGTACCAGCAGGAGTTTGGTTTCCCCATCCCAGGCCAGGCCATGTGTCCCTGTCTGTGTGTCCCTGTCCCCGGGGTGTCACTGTCTGGGTGTCCCCATGTCCCTGTCACTGTCCCCATGTCCCTCTCTCAGGTACCAGCAGGAGTTTGGTTCCACCATCCCGGGCTCTGTGTCCCTGTCCCTGTGTCCCTGTCCCTGGGATGTCACTGTCCCCATGTCCCCATGTCCCTGTCCCTCTCTCAGGTACCAGCAGGAGTTTGGTTTCACCATCCCGGGCCGGGCCGTGCTCGTGGATGATTTGCGGGTCAGGGGCACCGGCAGCACCGACCCCGTGCCCGAGCCCCCCCTGGCACCCCGCGGGACCCCCCCGAGAGTGGAGACGGTGAGGGGGGGCTGGGGGGGGCACCGGGATGGGGGGCACCGGGAACGGGGGGTACCCGGGATGGGGGGCACAGGGAACGGGGGTACCCGGGATGGGGGGCGGCACCGAGGCCGTGCCCGAGCCCCCCCAAGTGCAGACGGTGAAGGGAGGGCTGGGGGGGCACTGGGGGGAGCTCGGGTCTGGGGGTGACCCCAAGGTGACCCCAAGGTGACCCCAAGGTGACCCCAGGGCTGACCCAAAGTGACCCCAGGGGTGACCCAGTGCTACTTTGAGGCGGGGTACCGGGACACCCCCGTGTGACCCAGGGCTGACCCCAGGTGTGTCCCCGGTGCCCCCCCCGCCCCCAGGTGACTCAGGGGTGACCCCAGGTGTGTCCCCAATGTCCCCCCCCAGGTGACCCGGTGCTATTTCGAGGGGGGGTACCAGGACACCCCCGTGTTCCTGCTGGGGGAGCTGGGCTCGGACCATGCCCTGCCCGGGCCGGCCATCATCATCGACACCAACAGGTGACACACGGACACACGGACACACGGACACACGGACACACGGACAGGGATGGGACAGGGACAGGGATGGGACAGGGGGGACCCTGAGGACAGGGGGACAGCTGGGGACAGCGGGGGGACATGGCAGGGGGGACGGGGACAGGTAGACCCAGGCATGGGGTGGGGGGGGACATTCAGAGGGGTTTAGGGGACCCCGAGGTGACCCCTGGGGACCCCAAGGAGCTGTGGGGGACACGGGGACCCCTGGGCTGGGGTGGCACCCCTGGAGGGATTTGGGGGGACCCCGAGGTGACCCCTGGATGACCCATGGGACCCCGGGGGGATTTGGGGCACCCCGGGGGGTTTGGGGCACCCCGGGGGGGTTTGGGGGACCCCAGGGTGACCCGCGTGCCCCCCCAGCACGATCGTGGTGGAGCCGGGCTGCGTGGCCCGTGTCACCGCCCTCGGGGACATCAGCATCGAGGTGACGGCGGGGCCGGCGCCCGCCCTGGGCGCGGGGCTGGAGCCGGTGGCGCTGTCGGTGTTCTCGCACCGCTTCATGAGCATCGCGGGTGCGCCCGGGGGGGATTTTGGGGGGATTTGGGGGGCTCTGAGGGGTCCTGAGGGGTCTCTTGGGCTTCATGAGCATCGCGGGTGCGCCCGGGGGGATTCGGGGGGGATTTGGGGGGCTCTGGGGGGCTTTGGGGGGATTTGGGGGGCTCTGGGAGGTACTGAGGGGTCTCTTGGAGCTTCATGAGCATCGCGGGTGGGACTTTGGGGGGGATTTGGGGGGTCCTGAGGGGTGTCCTGGGGCTTCATGAGCATCACGGGTGCATCCGGGGGGGATCTGGGGCGGATTTGGGGGGTCTCTTGGAGCTTCATGAGCATCGCAGGTGGGTCCTGGGGGGCTCTGGGGGGGATTTGGGGGGTCCTGAGGGGTCCTGAGGGGTCTCTTGGGCTTCATGAGCATTGCAGGTGGGACTTTGGGGGGATTTGGGGGCTCCTGAGGGGTCTCTTGGGGCTTCATGAGCATCGCGGGTGAGACTCTGGGGGGGATTTGGGGGGTCCTGAGGGGTCTCTTGGGCTTCATGAGCATCACGGGTGCATCCGGGGGGAATTTGGGGGGCTCTGGGGGGGCTTTGGGAGGTCCTGAGGGGTCTCTTGGGGGTCTCTTGGGCTTCATGAGCATCGCAGGTGGGACTTTGGGGGGCTTTAGGGGGGATTTGGGGGGCTCTGGGGGGCTTTGAGGGGCTTTGGAGGGTCCTGAGGGGTCTCCTGGGGCTTCATGAGCATCGCAGGTGGGCCCTGGGGGGCTCTGGGAGGATTTGGGGGGGATTTGGGGGGTCCTGAGAGGTCTCTTGGGGGTCTCCTGGGGCTGCATGAGCATCGCGGGTGGGTCCTTGGGGGGATTTGGGGGGTCCTGGGTGGTCCTGGAGTGGCCTTGGGGGTCTCTGGGGTGGTCCCTGGGGGTCCCCCTGGTGTGTCCCCGTTTTTGGGGTGTCCCTGGGGGTCCCCACGATCACAATCCCCCCCCCATTCCCTCATCTCCCAATTCATCCCCCCCAGCTCCCCAAGGCAGACCCAGGGCTGGGGGTCCCGGGGTGGTCCCGGGGGTCTCTGGGGTGGTCCCGGGGTGGTCCCTGAGGGGTCCCCAGCCCTGTCCCATTTTTGGGGTGCCCCTGAAGTTCCCGTGGCCCCACAGGGACCCCTCAATTCAGTCTCATCCCTCGAGGCAGATCCAGCACAGGGGTCCCAGGGTGGTCCCGGGGGTCTCTGGGTTGGTTCCCAGGGGTCCCCCCGGGTTCCGGGGTCCCCCTGAGGGTCCCCAAAGACAGGGACCCCTCAATTCAATCTCACCCCTCGAGGCAGACCCAGGGCTGGGGGTCCCAGGGTGGTCCCGGGGTGGTCCCGGGAGTCTCTGGGGTGGTCCCAGGGTGGTCCCTGAGGGGTCCCCGGCCCTGTCCCATTTTTGGGGTCCCCCTGAGGGTGCCGTGGCCCCACAGGGACCCCTCAATTCAAACCCACCTCCCCATCTCCCCAAGGCACACCCAGCGCAGGGGGTCCCGGGATGGTCCCAGGGTGGTCCCGGGGGTCTCTGGGTTGGTTCCCAGGGGTCCCCCCGGGTTCCGGGGTCCCCGCTGAGGGTCCCCAAAGACAGGGACCCCTCAATTCAAACCCACCCCTCGAGGCAGACCCAGGGCTGGGGGTCCCAAGGTGGTCCTGGGGGTCTCTGGGGTGGTCCCTGCGGGGTCTTTGGGGGTCCCCCCGAGGTGTCCCCATTTTTGGGGTGTCCCTGGGGGTCCCCACGATCACAATCCCCCCCCCATTCCCTCATCTCCCAATTCATCCCCCCCAGCTCCCCAAGGCAGACCCAGGGCTGGGGGTCCCGGGGTGGTCCCGGGGGTCTCTGGGGTGGTCCCTGGGGGTCCCCTCGGGGTGTCCCCATTTTTGGGGTCCCCCTGAGGGTGCCGTGTCCTCACAGGGACCCCTCAATTCAAACCCACCCCTCGAGGCGGACCCAGCACAGGGGGTCCCGGGGTGGTCCCGAGGGTCTCTGGGGTGGTCCCAGGGTGGTTCCTTGGGGGTCCCCAGCCCTGCCCCGTTTTTGGGGTGTCCCTGGGGGTGCCCACGATCACAATCCCCCCCCATTCCCTCATCTCCCAGTTCATCCCCCCCAGCTCCTTGAGGCAGACCCAGCACAGGGGGTCCCCGGGGGGATCCCGGGGGTCTCTAGGGTTGTCCCTGGGGGTCCCCCTGGGGTGTCCCCATTTTTGGGGTGCCGCTGAGGGTGCCGTGGCCCCACAGGGACCCCTCAATTCAGTCTCATCCCTCGAGGCAGACCCAGGGCTGGGGGTCCCGGGGTTGTCCCGGGGTGGTCCCGGGGGTCTCTGGGTTGGTTCCCAGGGGTCCCCCCGGTTTTTGGGGTGCCCCTGAGGGTCCCCAAAGACAGGGACCCCTCAATTCAAACCCACCCCTCGAGGCAGATCCAGGGCTGGGGGTCCCGGGGTGGTCCCGGGGGTCTCTGGGTTGGTTCCCGGGGGTCCCCCCGGGTTTTGGGGTCCCCGCTGAGGCTCCTGTGTCCCCGCAGAGCAGATGGGGCGCACGCTGCAGCGCACGGCCATCTCCACCAACATCAAGGAGCGCCTGGACTTCTCCTGCGCCCTGTTCGGGCCCGACGGGGGGCTCGTGTCCAACGCCCCCCACATCCCCGTGCACCTGGGCGCCATGCAGGAGGCCGTGCAGTTCCAGGTCAGGCATCTGGGGGGGATTTGGGGGGATCTGGGGGGATTTGGGGGTCCCAGGGCCATGCAGGAGCCATGCAGTTCCAGGTGAGGGAATTTGGGGGGGATTTGGGGGGATTTGGGGGGATTTGGGGGTCCCAGGGCCATGCAGGAGCCGTGCAGTTCCAGGTGAGGGGATTTGGGGGTGATTCGGGGGGATTTGGGGGGTTTGGGGGTCCCAGGGCCATGCAGGAGGCCGTGCAGTTCCAGGTCAGGCATCTGGGGGGGATCTGGGGGGTCCCAGGGGGGTTTGGGGGTCCCCTGGGTCATGCAGGAGCCGTGCAGTTCCAGGTCAGGCATCTGGGGAGGATTTGGGGGGATCTGGGGGGATTTGGGGGTGTCCCAGGTGGGCCCCAGCAGGATTTGAGGGGTCCTGAGTGGATTTGGGGGGTCCCGGGTGTGTTTGGGGGTCCTCTGGGCCTTGCAGGAGCCGTGCAGTTCCAGGTGAGGGGATTTGGGGGGTCCTGGGGGGATTTGGGGGGGTTTGGGGGGGTCCCAGGGGGGTTTGAGGGGGATTTGGGGGAATCTGGGGTGTCCCAGGTGTGCTTAGGTTGATCCCAGGGGGATTTGAGGGAGCCCTGGGTGGATTTGGGGGCGATTTGGGGGGTCCTGGGTGTGTTTGGGGGTCCCCAGGGCCATGCAGGAGCCGTGCAGTTCCAGGTGAGGGAATTTGGGGGGGATCTGGGGGGATTTGGGAGCGATTTGGGGGGATTTGGGTGTCCCAGGTGTGCTCAGGTGGGTCCCAGGGGGATTTGAGGGGTCCTGAGTGGATTTGGGGGCGATTTGGGGGGTCCCAGGTGTGTTTGGGGGTCCCCAGGGCCATGAAGGATCCGTGCAGTTCCAGGTGAGGCCATCTGGGGGGATTTTGGGGGGTTTGGGGGGTCCCAGGGGGGTTTGAGGGGGATTTGGGGGAATCTGGGGTGTCCCAGGTGTGCTTAGGTTGGTCCCAGGGGGATTTGAGGGGGTCCTGGGTGGATTTGGGGGAGATTTGGGTCGGTTTGGGGAGGGTTTGGGGGGATTTGGGTGGATTTTGGGTGGGTTTGGGGGGTCCCAGGGCCATGCAGGAGCTGTGCAGTTCCAGGTGAGGCAATTTGGGGGGAATTTGGGGGGTCCTGGGTGGATTTGGGGAGATTTTAGGGGTGCCCCAGGGGGGGAATTTGGGGTCGTGGGGGGATCTGGGGGGTTCCTGGGGGAGATTTGGGGGGAATTTGGGATCCTGGGGTGTCCTGGAGGGGATTTGGGGGTTTCAGGAGGTGATTTGTGAGGATTTTGGGGATCCCAGAGGGAATTTGGGGTGATTTGAGAGGATTTGGGGATCCCAGAGGGAATTTGGGGTGATTTGGGGAGGATTTGGGGTCTTGGAGGGGCTTTGGGGTCCTGGAAGGGGTTTGGGAGCTCTGGAGAGGATTTGGGGGTTCCGGGGAGGGGAATTTGGGGGAAATTTTGGGGTTCTGGGAGAGGATTTGGGATCCTGGGTGTGTTTGGGGAGATTTGGGAATTTCTGGGGGGGATTTGGGGATCCTGGGGAGATTTTGGGGTTCCCGGGGTGGGTTTGGGGTTCACCCCCCCTGTGCTCCCCCCAGATCCGTAACCTGGGCCCGGAGCTGAGGGAAGGAGACGTGATCCTGAGCAACCACCCCCGGGCGGGGGGCAGCCACCTGCCCGACCTGACTGTCATCACACCTGTGAGTGACACCTGGGGACACCTGGGGACACACCTGGGACAGGTGACATCACACCTGGGACAGGTGACATCACACCTGTGAGTGACACACCTGGGACAGGGACACACCTGTGAGTGACACCTGGGGACACCTGGGAGTGACACACCTGGGACAGGGACACACCTGGGACAGACCTGGGAATGACACACCTGGGGACACACCTGGGACACACCTGGGACACACCTGGGACAGGTGACAGCACACCTGTGAGTGACACACCTGGGGACACCTGGCAACACACCTGGGAGTGACACCTGGGGACAGGTGACATCACACCTGGGACAGGTGACATCACACCTGGGAGTGACACACCTGGGACACACCTGGGGACACACCTGGGACACACCTGGGACAGGGACACACCTGGGACAGGTGACATCATGCCTGGGACAGGTGAAACACCTGGGACACACCTGGGACACACCTGGGACAGGTGACATCACACCTGGGACAGGTGACATCACACCTGGGAGTGACACACCTGGGGACAGCTGGGACACACCTGTGAGTGACACACCTGGGACAGGTGGGGACACACCTGTGACACACCTGTGACACCTGGGGACATATCTGGGGACACCTGTGACACACCTGGGGGCACCTGGGATACCCCTGGGAAACACCTGGGACACACCTGGGGACACCTGTCTGTCCCCCCCCAGGTGTCCAGGTGGGGTGTCCTCAGGGTTTTCAGCCCCCCCCGCCAATGTCACCTGTCCCCAGGTTTGCAACCCAGTGTCACCTGTGTAACCCCAGTGTCACCTGTGTAACCCCTCAATGTCACCTGTGCCCAGGTGTTCTGGCCAGGTGTGCCCCGCCCCGTGTTCTTTATGGCCAGCCAGGGTCACCACACCTGACCCAGTGTCACCTGTCCCATGTCCCTGACCCCAGTGTCACCTGTGTAACCCCAGTGTCACCTGTCCCATGTCCCTGACCCCAGTGTCACCGTCACCCTTACCTGTCCCAGGTGTTCTGGCCAGGTGTGCCCCGCCCTGTGTTCTTCGTGGCCAGCCAGGGTCACCACGCCTGACCCAGTGTCACCTGTCCCATGTCCCTGACCCCAGTGTCACCTGTGTAACCCCAGTGTCACCTGTGTAACCCCTCAATGTCACCTGTGCCCAGGTGTTCTGGCCAGGTGTGCCCCGCCCCGTGTTCTTTGTGGCCAGCCATGGTCACCACACCTGACCCCAGTGTCACCTGTCCCATGTCCTGAACTGCAGTGTCACCTGTCCCAGGTGTCCTGTCCCATGTCCCTGACCCAGTGTCACCTGCGTAACCCCAGTGTCACCTGTCCCAGGTGTATAACCCCAATGTCACCGTTACCTGTCCCATGTCCCTGACCCCAGTGTCACCTATCTAACTCCAGTGTCACCTGTCCCAGCTGTCTGACCCCAGTGTCACCTGTGTGTTCTGGCCAGGTGTGCCCCGCCCCGTGTTCTTCGTGGCCAGCTGTGGTCACCACGCCTGACCCAGTGTCACCTGTCCCATGTCCCTAACCCAATGTCACCTGTGTAACCCCAGTGTCACCTGTCCCATGTCCCTGACCCCAGTGTCACTGTCACCCTTACCTGTCCCAGGTGTTCTGGCCAGGTGTGCCCCGCCCTGTGTTCTTCGTGGCCAGCCGTGGTCACCATGCCTGACCCAGTGTCACCTGTCCCATGTCCCTGACCCCAGTGTCACCTGTCCCAGCTGTCTGACCCCAGTGTCACTGTCACCCTTACCTGTCCCAGGTGTTCTGGCCAGGTGTGCCCCGCCCCGTGTTCTTCGTGGCCAGCCGTGGTCACCACGCCGACGTGGGTGGCTCCAGCCCCGGGTCGATGCCGCCGCACTCGCAGAGCCTGGCCCAGGAGGGCGCCGCCTTCGTGTCCTTCAAACTGGTGACCAACGGGGAGTTCCAGGAGCAAGGTGGGACACGGGGACACTGAGGGGACACTGGGGACACTGGGGACATTGGGGACACTGGGGACATTGGGGACATTGGGGGGACATTGGGGACAGCCAGGGGATTGGGGACACTGGGGACAAAGGTGTTCCTGTCCTTCAAACTGGTGACCAACGGGGAGTTCCAGGAGCAAGGTGGGACATGGGGACACTGGGAGGACATTGGGAGACATTGGGAGACATTGGGGACAGAGGAGACATTGGGGACATTGGGGTTATTGGGGACATTGGGGACACTGAGGGGACACTGGGGGGATTGGGGACAGTGGGGACATTGGGGACATTGGGGGGATTGGGGGACATTGGGGACAGTGGGGACAGCCAGGGGACTGGGGACATCTCTGGGGATTGGGGACACTGAGGGGACATTGGGGACATCCCCTCTGTGTCCCCGGCTGTCACCCAGGCCCTGCTGGCCCCTGTCCCTGTCCCTGTCCCTGCTCCCAGGGCGTGTCACTGTCACTGTCACTTTCCCTGTCATTGTCATTGTCCTGTCATTGTCATTGTCCTCTCATTGTCCTTGTCCCCATCTGTCACCGAGGCCTTGCTGGCTCTGTCCCTGTCCCTGTCCCCATGGGGTGTCACTGTCCCTGTCCCTGTCACTGTCCCCTCATTGTCCTTGTCCCCATCTGTCACCAAAGCCCTGCTGGCCCCTGGGGCTGGCTGTCCCTATCCCTGTCCCCTCATTGTCCCTGTCCCTGTCCCCAGCTGTCACCGAGGCGCTGCTGGCCCCCATCCATGTACCTGTCCCTGTCCCCAGGAGGTGTCACTGTCATTGTCCCCTGTGTGTCCCCAGCTGTCACCGAGGCCCTGCTGGCCCCTGTCCCTGTCATTGTCCCCTCAGTGTCCCCTGTGTGTCCCCAGCTGTCACCGAGGCACTGCTGGCCCCCGGCTCGGTCCCCGGCTGCTCGGGGACGCGGAACCTGCGGGACAACCTGGCCGACCTGCGGGCACAGGTGGCGGCCAACCAGAAAGGGATTGGGCTGGTGCGGGAGCTGATTGGGCAGCACGGGCTGCAGGTGGTGCAGGCCTACATGGGGCACGTGCAGGTGAGACCCAAAAACGCCCCGAAATCACCCCAAAACAACTCGAAACATCAGAAACGTCAAAAACCCCAAATCTGCCCCAAAAACCCCCAATCCCCACGCCCGAGCTGATCGGGCAGCACGGGCTGGGGGCGATGCAGGCCTCTATGGGATATGTGCAGGTGAGACCCTAAATACACCCTAAATACCCTAAAATCACCCCAAAACCATTAAACCCCATAAAAATCCCAAAAACCCCAAATCTGCCCCAAAACCCCCAATCCCCGTGCCCGGAGCTGATTGGGCAGCACGGGCTGGGGGCGGTGCAGGCCTCTATGGGATATGTGCAGGTGAGACCCTAAAAATACCCTAAATGCACCCCAAAAACCCTAAAACCCCCCAAAAACCCCAAAACCCCAAATCCCCCCCCCCGCAATAGCCCAAAAACCCCCAAAATCCCCCAAACCACCAGAAAAACCCCAAACACACCCAAAACCCCCAAAACCACCCCTTAAAACCCCAAACACACCCTAAAACAGCTGAGACCCCAAAAACCTCAAAACCGCCCCAAGAACCCCCCAAACCCCCTTGCGTGACCCCTGCGTGACCCCTGGGTGACCCCTGGGTGACCCCCGCATGACCCCATGACCCCGTGTGACCCCAGGCCAACGCGGAGGTGGCCGTCAGGGACACGCTGCGGGCGGTGGCTCTTTGGGGACACCCTGTGACCCCTGTGTGACCCCGTGACCCCGCGTGACCCCCGTGTGACCCCGTGACCCCGTGTGACCCCAGGCCAACGCGGAGGTGGCCGTCAGGGACACTCTGAGGGCGGTGGCCGCGCGCTGGGGGACGTCGCTGTCGGCCGAGGACACCATGGACGATGGCACCCCCGTGCGGCTGAGGGTGACACTGGAGCCCAGAGAGGTGCGGGGACAGCTCGGGGACACCCTGGGGACACCTTGGGGACATGGACATGGGGACAGCTTGGGGACAGCCCTGGGGACACCTTGGGGACATGGAGACATGGACATGGGGACAGCCCTGCAGATATGGGGACACCAGGGGGGCATGGGGACATGGACATGGGGACAGCCTGGGGACATGGACGTAGCCTGGGGACACCACAGGGACACCATGGGGACAGCTTGGGGACATGGGGACATGGGGACATGGACATGGGGACAGCTTGGGGACAGCCCTGGGGACACCTTGGGGACATGGGGACATGGACATGGGGACACCTTGGGGACATGGGGACACCATGGGGACAGCCTGGGGACATGGATGTAGCCTGGGGACACCACAGGGACACCATGGGGACAGCTTGGGGACAGCCCTGGGGACATGGGGACATCTTGGGGACATGGGGACATGGACATGGGGACAGCCTCAGGACATGGGGACACCTTGGGGACATGGTCATGGGGACAGCCTGGGGACACCCTAGGGACATGGACATAGCCTGGGGACACTTGCAGGGACACCATGGGGACAGCCTGGGGACAGCCCTGGGGACATGGGGACACCAGGGGGACATGGGGACATGGACATGGGGACAGCCTGGGGACACCGCGGGGACTGCACAGGGACGTGGGGACAGCTTGGGGACAGCCCTGGAGACATGGGGACAGTTTGGGGACATGGGGACAGCCTAGGGACAGCTTGGGGACAGCTTGGGGACAGCTTTGGGGAGAGTCCTGGGGAGATGGGGACACCTTGGGGACATGGGAACAGCCCTGCAGATGTGGGGGGGACAGACACCAGGGGGACACCTTGGGGACATGGGCATGGCCCGGGGACAGCTTGGGGACAGCTTGGGGACATGGGGACATGGGGACATGGGCATGGCCTGGGGACATGGGGACACCATGGGGACATGGGGACACCATGGGGACAGCCTGGGGACATGGACGTAGCCTGGGGACACCTTGGGGACACCTTGGGGACAGCCCTGGGGTTTGTGGGGACACGGGGATGTCCCCAAACTCTGGGGTCCCTGATCCAGCTGGGTCCCCACAAGGCTCTGGGTGGGTTTTGGGGTCACCCCCAGGTTTTGGGGTCAGGCCAGGTTTTAGGATGGATTTTTGGGTCCCTCCTGGATTTTGGGCTCACCCCTGGATTTTGGGGTCCCCCCCTGGGTTTTGGGGGTCACCCTCTGGTCTCTGGATGGGTTTTTGGGTCACCCCCGGGTTTTGGGGTCCCCCCAGGCTCTGAGTGGGTTTTTGGGGTCCCCGCACGGTGTGGATGGGTTTCGGGGTCATCCCCGGGTTTTGGGGTCCCCCCGGTCTCTGCGTGAGGTTTTGGGGTTCCCCCCTGGTTTCTGGAGGGGTTTGGGGTAGGTTTTGGGGTCCCCCCAGTCTTTGGGTGGGTTTTGAGGTCCCCCCGGGCCCTGGATGGGTTTTGGGGTTGCCCTGGTCTCTGGGTGTATTTTTGGGGTCACCGCGGTTTCCGGATGGGTTTTTGGGGTCACCCCCCGGGTTTTGGGGTCCCCCAGGTCTCTGGATGCATTTTTGGAGTCACTCCAAGCTCTGGGTGCATTTTTGGGGTCCCCCTGGTCTCTGGTTGGGTTTTGGGGTCCAACGCCCCCTGTTCCCCGCCCAGGGCAGCGCCGTGTTTGATTTCGGGGGGACGGGACCCCAAGTTCTGGGGAACTGCAACGCCCCCCGCGCCATCACCCTGTCAGCGCTGATCTACTGCCTGCGGTGCCTGGTGGGACATGACATACCCCTGAACCAGGTGAGACCCCAAAAACACCCCAAAAATACACCCCAAAAACAGCCCGGGCACCCCAAAAACCCCAAACACACCCCAGAAACCCCAAAACACCAAACACACCCCAAACCCCCCTGTCAGCGCTGATCTACTGCCTGCGGTGTCTGGTGGGACATGATATACCCCTGAACCAGGTGAGACCCCAAAATACCCCAAAAATGCCCCAAATACACCCCAAAACCAGCCTGAACCAGGTGAGACCCCAAAAATACCCCAAAAATACCCTAGATACACCCCAAAAACAGCCTGGGCACCCCAAAAACCCCAAACACACCCCAGAAACCCCAAAACACCAAACACACCCCAAACCCCCCTGTCAGCGCTGATCTACTGCCTGCGGTGTCTGGTGGGACATGATATACCCCTGAACCAGGTGAGACCCCAAAAATACCCCAAAAATGCCCCAAATACACCCCAAAACCAGCCTGAGCACCCCAAAAAACCCAAACGCACCCCAAAAACCCCAAACCCCCCTGTCAGCACTGATCTACTGCCTGAGGTGCCTGGTGGGGCACGATATACACCTGAACCAGGTGAGACCCCAAAATACCCCAAATACACCCTAAATACACCCCCAAAACAGCCTGGGCACCCCAAAACAGCCTGAGCACCCCAAAAAACCCAAACACACCCCAAAAACCCCAAACCCCCCTGTCAGCCCTGATCTACTGCCTGCGGTGCCTGGTGGGACATGACATACCCCTCAACCAGGTGAGACCCCAAAATACCCCAAAAATGCCCCAAATACACCCCAAAACCAGCCTGAACCAGGTGAGACCCCAAAAATACCCCAAATACACCCCAAAAACAGCCCGGGCACCCCAAAAACCCCAAACGCACCCCAAAAACCCCAAACCCCCCTGTCAGCGCTGATCTACTGCCTGCGGTGCCTGGTGGGGCACGATATACCCCTGAACCAGGTGAGACCCCAAAAACACCCCAAATACACCCTAAATACATCCTAGATACACCCCAAGTACCCCAAATACACCCCAAAAAACCCAAATACCCCAAATACACCCCAAAAACCCTAAATACGCCCCAAAACCAGCCTGGGCACCCCAAAAACCCCAAACACACCCTGAGCACCCCAAAATCACACCAAATACGCTCAATACACCCCAAACCCCCCTAAATACACCCCAAATACACCCCAAATACACCCCAAATACACCCTGAACCAGGTGAAATCCCCAAAACCGCCCTAAAACACACCCTGAACACCCTAAAAACCCCAAAACAGGTGCGAGCCTAAATACGCCCCAAACACCCCCCAAAACCCCCAAATGCACCCCAAATACACCCAAAACACCCTAAATACACCCCAAAAGCAACCTGAGACCCCAGGTACCCCAAATACACCCTGAACCAGGTGAGATCCCCAAAACTGCCCTAAATCCTCCCTGCGCATCCCCAAACACCCCGAAACAGGTGAGGCCCTAAATAAACCCTAAATGTGCCCCAAAAACCCCAAACACACCCCAAAAAACCCAAACACACCCCAAATACACCCCGAGCACCCCAAAAACCCCAAATACACCCCAAATAGACCCACAACAAGGTGAGGCCCCAAAACCACCCTAAAACACGCCCTGAGCACCCCAAAAACCCCAGAACAGGTGCGAGTCTGAACGCACCCCAAACATACCCGAAAATCCCCAAACACACCCCGAACCCACCCTGAGCACCCCAAAATACCCCAAATGCAGGTGGGGCCCCAAATCCACCCCAAAAACCCCAAACCCACCCCACAAACCCCAACCACACCCCAAATGCACCTGAACCAGGTGAGATCCCAAAACCACCCCAAACACACCCCAAAAACGCCCAAAACCCCAAATCACCCCAAACCAGGTGAGACCCCAAATGCCTCCAACACCCCCTCCCTGGGCACATCAGGTGTGCCCAGGTGGATCCCAGGTGTGTCCCCAGGTGTGCCCAGGTGTGTCCCCAGGTGTGCCCAGGTGTGTGCCCAGGTGTGCCCAGGTGCGCCAAGCTGTACCCAGGTGTGCCCAGGTGTGCTCAGGTGTGTCCCCAGGTGTGCCCAGGTGTGTGCCTAGGTCTGTCTGTGGTTATCCCCAGTTGTGCCCAGGTGTGCCCCCAGATGTGTGCTCAGGTGTGTGCCCAGGTGTGCCAAGCTGTACCCAGGTGTGCCCAGGTGTGCTCAGGTGTGTGCCCAGGTGTGCCCAGGTGTGTGCCCAGGTGTGTCTGTGGTTATCCCCAGGTGTTCCCAGGTGTACCCAGGTGTGCTCAGGTGTGCTCAAGTGTGCCCAGGTGTGCCCAGGTGCCCCCAGCTGTACCCAGGTGTGCCCAGGTGTGCCCAGGTGCCCCCAGCTGTACCCCGGTGCCCCCAGGTGTGTGCCCAGGTGTGTCTGTGGTTATCCCCAAGTGTGCCCAGGTGTCCCCAGCTGTACCCAGGTGCCCCCAGGTGTACCCAGGTGTATCCCAGGTGTATCTCAGGTGTGCCCCCAGGTGTACCCAGGTGCCCCCAGGTGTACCCTTGTGCCCCCAGGTGTGCCCAGCTGTACCCAGGTGCCCCCAGGTGTACCCAGGTGTGCCCCCAGGTGCCCCCAGGTGTGCCCAGGTGTGTTTTGCCCCCCCAGGGCTGCCTGGCCCCGGTGCAGGTGCGGATCCCCCCGGGCTCCATCCTTGACCCCTCCCCCGACGCCGCCGTGGTGGGCGGGAACGTGCTGACGTCACAGCGCGTGGTGGACGTGGTGCTGCGCGCGTTCGGCGTCTGCGCCGCCTCCCAGGTGAGCACACGGACAGGTGAGGGACAGGGCCGGGGACGGGGACAGGGACAGGTGAGGGGACAGGGAAAGGGACAGGTGAGGGGACAGGTGAGCAACAGGGACAGGTGAGGGGACAGGGACAGGGACAGGGACAGGTGAGCACAGGGACAGGTGAGGGGACAGGGACAGGGGAGGGGACAGGTGAGCAACAGGGACAGGGGAAGGGACAGGGGAGGAGGGGACAGGTGAGATGACAGATGAGGGACAGGGACAGGTGAGGGGACATGGACAGGGGAGGGGGGAACAGGGGCGGGACAGGGACAGGTGAGGAGGGGACAGGGGAGGGGACAGGGGAGGGGACAGGGACAGGTGAGGGGGGAACAGGGGCGGGACAGGGACAGGTGAGGGGGGGACAGGTGAGGGGGGGACAGGTGAGCAGGGACAGGTGAGCAGGGACAGGTGAGGGACAGGGACAGATGAAGGGACAGGGACAGGTGAGCGGGGACAGGTGAGATGACAGATGAGGGACAGGGACAGGTGAGGGTCAGTTTTGGGCTATTTGGGGTCAGTTTTGGGGTATTTGGGGGTGACATTTCTGGGGTATTTGGGGTCAGTTTTTGGGTCAGTTTTGGGCTATTTGGGGTCGGTTTGGGGCAACAGCGTCCCCCTGTCCCCATTGTCCCCAGGGCTGCATGGCCTGTGGGGTTTGGGGTTTCTGGGCTATTTGGGGTGACGTTTTTGGGGTATTCGGGCTCCGTTTTGGGGTTTTTGGGGTGACAATGTCCCCATTGTCCCCAGGGCTCCATGAACAATGGGGTTTGTGTTTTGGGGGTATTTGGGTGACATTTTGGTGGTATTTGGGGTGACATTGCCCCCATTGTCCCTAGGGCTGCATGAACTGTGGGGTTTGGGCTATTTGGGGTCAATTTTGGGCTATTTGGGGTCGGGTTTAGGGTCGGTTTTGGGCTATTTGGGGTCAGTTTTGGGGTGACAATGTCCCTGTGTCCCCATTGTCCCCAGGGCTGCATGAACAGCATCACCTTCAGCTCTCCGCGGGGTTTGGGGTATTTGGGGTCGGTTTTGGGGTCAGTTTTGGGATATTTGGGTGCCATTTTTGGGGTGTTTAGGGTCAGTTTTGGGGTGTTTAGGGTCAGTTCTGGGGTCTTTAGGATGATATTTTCAGTGTCCCCGTTGTCCCCAGGGCTGCATGAACAGCATCACCTTCGGCTCCCCGCGGGCTTTGGGGTATTTGGGGTCGGTTTTGGGATATCTGGGGTTGGTTTTGGGGTCAGTTTTGGGGTATTTGGGTGTCATTTTTGGGGTGTTTAGGGTCAGTTTTGGGGTATTTAGGGTGACATTTTTAATGTCGCCATTGTCCCCAGGGCTGCATGAACAACATCACCTTTGGGTCCCCGCGGGGTTTGAGGTCAATTTTGGGGTCAGTTTTGGGGTCAGTTCTGGGGTGTTTAGGGAGACATTTTTGGGGTTTTTAGGGTCAGTTCTGGGGCGTTTGGGGTCAGTTCCGGGGTCAGTTCTGGGGTCTTTGAGGTGCCATTTTTGGGGCGTTTGGGGTCAATTTTGGGGTATTTAGGGTGCCATTTTTTGGGTGTTTGGGGTCAGTTTTGGGGTGTTTAGGGTGACGTTTTCATTGTCCCCAGGGCTGCATGAACAACGTCACCTTCAGCTCCCCACGGGGTTTGGGGTCAATTTTGGGGTCAGTTTTGGGGTCAGTTTTGGGGTGTTTAGGGTGCCATTTTTGGGGTGTTTAGGGTCAGTTCTGGGGTGTTTGGGGTGACGTTTTCACTGTCCCCAGGGCTGCATGAACAACGTCACCTTTGGGTCCCCGCAGGGTTTGAGGTCAATTTTGGGGTCAGTTTTGGGGTCACTTCTGGGGTGTTTAGGGAGACATTTTTGGGGTGTTTAGGGTCAGTTTTGGGGTGTTTGGGGTGACGTTTTCATTGTTCCCAGGGCTGCATGAGCAACGTCACCTTCAGCTCCCCGTGGGGTTTGGGGTCAATTTTGGGGTCAGTTTTGGGGTCAGTTTTGGGGTGTTTGGGGTGCCATTTTTGGGGCGTTTAGGGTCAGTTCTGGGGCATTTGGGGTCAGTTCCGGGGTCAGTTCTGGGGTCTTTGAGGTGCCATTTTTGGGGCGTTTGGGGTCAATTTTGGGGTATTTAGGGTGCCATTTTTTGGGTGTTTGGGGTCAGTTTTGGGGTGTTTAGGGTGACGTTTTCACTGTCCCCAGGGCTGCATGAACAATGTCACTTGCGGCTTCCTGCTGAGTTTGGGGTTTTGGGGTTGGTTTTGGGCTATTTGGGGCCAGTTTTGGGGTCAGTTCTGGGGTGTTTGGGGTGCCATTTTTGGGGCGTTTGGGGTCAGTTTTGGGGTGTTTAGGGTGACATTTTCACTGTCCCCAGGGCTGCATGAACAACGTCACCTTCGGCTCCCCACGGGGCGGTTACTACGAGACCGTGGCCGGGGGCGCAGGGGCCGGGCCCAGCTGGGGGGGCCGCAGCGGGGTCCACACGCACATGACCAACACCCGGATCACCGACCCCGAGATCCTCGAGATGAGGTGGGTCTGGGGGCTCTGGGGGTTCCTGTGGGGTTTGTGGGGTCTGGGGGGGTTTGGGGGTTTGGGGTTTTGGGGTTCCCACACGCACATGACCAACACCCGGATCACCGACCCCGAGATCCTCGAGATGAGGTGGGTCTGGGGGCTCTGGGGGGGTTTGGGGGTCCCAGGGAGTCCTAAAGGGTCTGTGGGTTATGGGGGTCCTAAAGGAGTCTGGGGGCTCAGGGGGTTTGGGGACTGAGGGGTTTTGGGGGTCCCACACGCACACGACCAACACCCAGATCACCGACCCCGAGATCCTCGAGATGAGGTGGGTCTGGGGGCTCTGGGGGGGGTCCTATGGGGTCTGTGGGGTTTGTGGGGTCTGGGGGGGTTTGGGGGTCCCACACGCACATGAGCAACACCCGGATCACCGACCCCGAGATCCTCGAGATGAGGTGGGTCTGGGTGGGTCTGGGGGGTTTGGGGGGTCCCAGGGGGTCCTAAAGGGTCTGGGGGCTCAGGGGGTTTGGGGTCTGGGGGGGTTTGGGGGTCCCACGCGCACACAACCAACACCCAGATCACCGACCCTGAGATCCTCGAGACGAGGTGGGTCTGGGGGCTCTGGGGGGGTTTGGGGGTCCTGTGGGGTTTGGGGGGTCCTAACCCCCATTTTTTCCTCCCCCAGGTACCCGGTGGTGCTGTGGGGTCTCTCGGGGGGATTTGGGGTGATTTTTTTGGGTGATTTTTGGGGGTTTTGACCCCATTTTCCCCCCTGCAGGTACCCGGTGGTGCTGTGGTGGGCTCGGGGGTCTCTGGGTGATTTTTGGGGTGATTTTTGGGGTGATTTTTGAGTGGTTTTACCCCGTTTTTCTGTGTCCCTCCCAGGTACCCGGTGGTGCTGCGGCGCTTTGAGCTGGGGGCGTGCTGGGGGGATTTTGGGTGATTTTTGGGTGATTTTGGGGGTTTTGACCCCGTTTTCCCCCCTGCAGGTACCTGGTGGTGCTGTGGTGGTCTCGGGGTGATTTTGGGGTGATTTTGGGTGGTTTTACCCCGTTTTTTCCCTCTCCCTGCAGGTACCCGGTGGTGCTGTGGCGCTTTGAGCTCCGGGTGGGCTCAGGGGGATTTGGGGTGATTTTGGGGTGATTTTTGGGGTGATTTTTTGGGTGATTTTTTGGGGGATTTTGACCCCAATTTCTCTCCCTCCCCGGCTACCTGGTGGTGCTGTGGGGATCTCAGGAGTCTCTGGGTGATTTTGGGGTGATTTTTGGGTGGTTTTACCCCGTTTTTCTGTGTCCCTCCCAGGTACCCGGTGGTGCTGAGGCGCTTTGAGCTCCGGGCGGGCTCGGGGGGATTTTGGGTGATTTTTGGGGTGATTTTGGGTGGTTTTACCCCGTTTTTTCCATCCTCCCCGCAGGTACCCGGTGGTGCTGCGGCGCTTTGAGCTCCGGGCGGGCTCAGGGGGATTTTGGGGTGATTTTTGGGTGGTTTTACCCCGTTTTTTTGTCCCTTTCCCAGGTACCCGGTGGTGCTGCGGCGCTTTGAGCTCCGGGCGGGCTCGGGGGGCGCGGGCCGGCACCGGGGCGGGGATGGGGTGGTCCGGGAGCTGCAGTTCCGGGCGCCCACCCAGCTCTCGGTGCTGAGCGAGCGCCGAGCCACCAGGCCCTATGGAATGGCAGGTGAGGGACCCCAAAAATACCCCAAAAATACCCAAAAAATACCCAAAATATAACCAAAAATCCCCCATAACCCCCATAACCCCCTGAGCCACCAGGCCCTATGGAATGGCGGGTGAGGGACCCCAAAAAATACCCCAAAATATACCCAAAAAAATACCCCAAAAATACCCAAAAACCCCCATAACCCCCTGAGCCACCAGGCCCTACAGGATGGCGGGTGAGAGACCCCAAAATCCCCTGAATCATCCCCAAAAGCTGCCCCAAAATCCCCCTCAAAATCCTCCCCAAATCCCCCAAATTCCCGTAACCCAGGCCCTATGGGATGGCGGGTGAGGGACCCCAAAAAACACCCAAAAAATACCCAAAAAATACCCAAAAAATACCCAAAAACCCCCATAACCCCCTGAGCCATCAGGCCCTATGGGATGGCGGGTGAGGGACCCCAAAAATACCCAAAATATACCCAAAAATCCCCCATAACCCCCTGAGCCACCAGGCCCTATGGAATGGCGGGTGAGAGACCCCAAAATACCCAAAATATACCCAAAAAAATACCCAAAAAATACCCAAAAACCCCCCAAAAATCCCCCCAAAATCCCCCATAACCCCCTGAGCCACCAGGCCCTACGGGATGGCGGGTGAGGGACCCCCTAAAAACCCCTAAAACATCCCCAAAATCCACCCAAAAATCCCCCCCAATTCCCCATAACCCAGGCCCTACAGGATGGTGGGTGATGGAATGGACCCCCCCCCAAAATCCCCCTGAAATTCTCCCAAAATCCCCCCAAAAATCTCCCAAATCCCCCCAAAAATCTCCCAAATCCCCCATAACCCAGGCCCTATGGAATGGCACATGAGGAACCCCAAATCCCCCCCAAAATCCCCTAAGACCCCCCCCCAAATCCCCCATAGCCCAGGCCCTATAGGTGTGCCAGGTTAGGGACCCCTGGGACCACCCCCAAATCCCCCAAATCCCCCCCAAAATCCCCTGGGACCCCCTCAGTTACTCACACCCCCCCCAGACCCTCGGGGGTCCCCCCGACCCCCCCAGGACCCCCCAAGCCCCCCCTGACCCCCCCATGTCCCCCAGGGGGGCTCCCGGGGGCGCCGGGGCTGAATCTGCTGCTGCGGCGGGACGGGAGAGTGATCAACCTGGGGGGCAAGAGCTCGGTCTGCGTGGAGCCTGGGGTGAGCCAAAAACCCCAAAAATAACCCCAAAAATATCCCCAAAATCACCCCAAAAACTGCCCAAAAACCGCACTAAAATCACCCCAAAAACTGCCCCAAACCTGCCCCAAAACCTGCCCCAAAATCAGCCCAAACCCCATCAACCTGGGGGGCAAGAGCTCGGTGTGCGTGGAGCCTGGGGTGAGCCAAAAACCCCCAAAATAGCCCCAAAAACTGCCCCAAACCTGCCCCAAAACCTGCACAAAAACTGCCCCAAAACTGCCCCAAAAACTGCCCCAAAACTGCCCCAAAAACCGCACTAAAACTGCCCCAAAACCTGCCCCAAACCTGCCCCAAAACTGCCCCAAAATCAGCCCAAACCCCGTCACCCTGGGGGGCAAGAGCTCGGTGTGCGTGGAGCCTGGGGTGAGCCAAAAACCCCCAAAATAGCCCCAAAAACTGCCCCAAACCTGCCCCAAAAACTGCCCCAAAATCACTCCAAAAACCCCAAACCCCTGACCCCAAACCCTGACCCCAAATCCCCACAAACCCCAAATCCCCCAAACCCCCCAAACCCCAAATCCGCCAAACCCCCCAAACCCCAAATCCCCCAAACCCCAAACCCCAAACCCCCCAAACCCCAAATCCCCCTGACCCCAAACCCCAAATCCCAAACCCCAAACCCTCCAAACCCAAAACCCCAAAACCCCACAAACCCCAAATCCCCCTGATCCCAAATCCCCCAAATCCCAAACCCCAAACCCCAAATCCCCCTGACCCCAAATCCCAAACCCCCCAAACCCCAGACCCCAAATGCCCCTGACCCCAAACCCCTCTCTCCCCACAGGACGTTTTCCGCCTGCTGACCCCGGGTGGGGGCGGGTACGGCCCCCCTGAGGACGGGGCTGGGGGCGCCCCCCAGGACCCCCCGGACCCCCAGGACCTCTGGGCCCCCCAAAACCCCCAAAATGCCCAAAATGCCCCAAACCCCCCGACCCCACAAACCTTCCTGGAGCGCGGCAGCGTCTTCGAGTTCCGGCAGGCGCAGGAGGCCGTGTGAGAGACCCCAAAACGGTTATGGGGCGCCCCATAACCTCCTGTGGGGCACCCCAAAACCTGTGTGACCCCAAAATGGCTGTGGGGCACCCCATAATCTGCTATGGGGCACCCCATAACCTCCTGTGTGACCCCAAAATAGTTATGGGGCGCCCCATAACCTGTGTGACCCCAAAATGGCTGTGGGGCACCCCATAACCTCCTGTGGGGCACCCCATAATCTGCTATGGGGCACCCCATAACCTCCTGTGTGACCCCAAAATAGTTATGGGGCACCCCATAACCTGCTGTGTGACCCCAAAATGGCTATGGGGCATGCCATAACCGGTGTGACCCCAAAATGGCTATGGGGCACCCCATAACCTCCTGTGGGGTACCCCATAACCTGCTGTGTGACCCCAAAACGGTTATGGGGCACCCCATAACCTGTTGTGTGACCCCAAAACGGTTATGGGGCAGCCCCAAATCCGCTATGGGGCGGCCCCAAATCCACTGTGTGACCCCAAACCCCACTGTGTGACCCCAAAATAGCTGTGGGGCAGCCCCAAAAACAGCTATGGGGCAGCCCCACACTGGCTATGTGACCCCAAACCCCACTGTTTGACCCCAAACCTGCTGTGGGGCAGCCCCACACTGGCTGTGTGACCCCCAAAACAGTTATGGGGCACCCCAAATCCGCTATGAGGCGGCCCCATAACCTGCTATGGGGCTGCCCAAAACCCTACTGGTGTGACCCCAAACCCACTGTATGACCCCAAAACGGTTATGGGGCGGCCCCAAATCTGCTATGGGGAGGCCCCAAAACCACCTGTGTGACCCCAAAGCAGCTATGGGGCACCCCAAACCCCGCTGGGTGACCCCAAAACAGCTATGGGGCAGCCCCAAATCCCTGCTGTGTGACTCCAAATCCGCTGTGGGGTGGCCCCAAACCCACTATGGGGCCGCCCCATAAGCAGCTATAGGGCAGCCCCAAACTCTGCTGTGGGGCAGCTCCTGACCCTGCTATGGGGCAGCCCCTCCTCTAGATACGCACAATCTATAGGGCAGCCCCCAAGCGCTCTATAGGGCAGCCCCCCACCCACTCCTGCTATGGGGCAGCCCCTGACCCCTCTATAGGGCAGCCCCCCCCAAACCCTGCTATGGGGCAGCCCCCCACCCATTCCAGCTATGCATAGCCTATGGGGCAGCCCCCCATTGCTAGATACGCACAGTCCATAGGGCAGCCCCCTGACCCTGCTATGGGGCAGCCCCCCAACCCCTCTATAGGGCAGCCCCCCACCCTACTATGGGGCAGCCTCTGCCAAATCCTGCTATGGGGCAGCCCCTGACCCTGCTATGGGGCAGCCCCCCCTAGATATGCACAGTCTATAGGGCAGACCCCTAACTCCACTATGGGGCAGCCCCCATCCTATGTATGCACCTGCTATGGGGCAGCCCCAAACCCTGCTATGGGGCAGCCCATTAACCCTGCTATAGGGCAGCTCCTGACCCTGCTATGGGGCAGCCCCTGACCCTGCCATGGGGCAGCCCCCCAACCCATCTATAGGGCAGCCCCTGCGCAACCCTGCTATGGGGCAGCCAGCCCCCCCTAGATACGCACAATCCATAGGGCAGCCCCTCACCCACTCCAGCTATGGGGCAGCTCCCATCCCATCTATGTACCCCCCCATGGGCAGCCCCTCACCCTGCTATGGGGCAGCCCTCCCTAGATACGCACAGTCTATAGGGCAGACCCCTAACTCCACTATGGGGCAGTCCCCCATCCTATCTATGCACCTGCTATGGGGCAGCCCCCTGAGCCCTCTATGGGGCAGCCCCCCATTGCTGGAGATGCACCGTCTATAGGGCAGCCCCCCATCCCCTCTATAGGGAACCCCTCCCAAACCCTGCTATGGGGCAGCCCCCCCCTAGATACACACAGTCCATAGGGCACCCCACTGACTCCAGCTATGGGGCAGCCCCCATCCCATCTATGCACCTGCTATGGGGCGGCCCTGACCCTGCTATGGGGCAGCCCCTCACCCACTCCAGCTATGCACAGTCTATGGGGCAGCCCCCCATTGCTAGGTACGCACAGCCTACAGGGCACCCCTCTAACTCCGCTATGGGGCAGCCCCAAACCCTGCTATGGGGCAGCCCCCCACCCCTTCCAGCTATGCACCCCCTCTATGGGGCAGCCCCCCATTGCTAGGTACGCACAGCCTATGGGGCAGCCCTCTGACCCCCCTATAGGGCACCCCGTCCCAAATTCTCCTATGGGGCAGCCCCCCCTAGATACGCACAGTCCATAGGGCAGCCCCCTAACTCCACTATGGGGCAGCCCCCATACCTTGCTATGGGGAGCTCCTGACCCTGCTATGGGGCACCCCCCCTAGATATGCACCTGCTATGGGGCAGCCCCTTAACCCTGCTATGGGGCAGCCCCTGGCTCTGCTATGGGGCAGCCCCCCCTTTAGATACAGTCCATAGGGCACCTCCATAACTCCACTATGGGGCAGGCCCCTGACCCCGCTATGGGGCAGCCCCCCTAGATACTCACAATCTATAGGGCAGACCCCTAACTCCACTATGGGGCAGCCCCCTGACCCTGCTATGGGGCAGCCCCTGACCCTGCTATGGGGCAGCCCCCCTAGATACTCACAATCTATAGGGCAGACCCCTAACTCCACTATGGGGCAGCCCCTGACCCCGCTATAGGGCAGACCCCATAATTCCACTATGGGGCAGCCCCCTGACCCTGCTATGGGGCAGCCCCCCTAGATACTCACAATCTATAGGGCAGCCCCCTAACTCCACTGTGGGGCAGCCCCCTGACCCCTCTATGGGGCAGGCCCCCTAGATACTCACAATCTATAGGGCAGCCCCCCCTCCCCAGCTCAGCCCCTCCATGGGGGGCCCAGCTCCCCCCTTTGGGGGTCTCCCCCCGGTTCCCCCCAGCCTCCAATAAAGCTTCTTGTGCCCCCCAACTCCTGCCTGGTGTCTTGGGGGGGGACAGGGACCCCCCCCAGCCCCACAGAGCCCCCCCGAGCTCTGCCCCACAGATCCAGGGGGGCAGGGGACACCCCCCGACCCCAAACTCTGGGAATGGTGGGGAGGGGGAACCCCCCTGTGCCATGGGGGCTGTGCCAGCCCCACCAGAGAGAGGCTGGATCAATGATGGATCAATTCTAGATCAATACTGGATCAATACTGGATCAGTGCTGGATCAATGATGGATCAATGCCAGATCAATTCTAGATCAATACTGGATCCATGCTGGATCAATGTCAGATCGATACTGATCCACTGCCGGATCAATGCCGGATCAATACTGATCCAATACCGGATCGAAACTCATCCAATGCAGGATCAATGCCGGATCAATACTGATCCAATACTGATCCAATGCCGGATCGATCCCGGATCAATGCCGGATCAATACTGATGCAATGCCGGCTCAGTGCCGGGTGCCGCTGCAGGAGGGTTCGTCCCCGGCTCTGGGGTGAGGCTGGAGCGGGGCCCCTGTGCCCCCATCCCCCGATCCCAGCTCCCCCCGCACCCAATCCCCCAGCCCAGCCCCCGACCCAGCCCCCTCTGCCTGACCCTCACTCTCTCCTGGGCTGCTCCCAATCCCAAATCCCCCAATCCCCAAATCCCCCAATCCCAATCCCCCATTCCCAATCCCAGCTCTCTCTCCTGGGGCTGTTCCCATTCCCCATTCCCCATTCCCATTCCCATTCCCCATTCCCCATTCCCATTCCCCATTCCCATTCCCCATTCCCATTCCCATTTCCATTCCCCATTCCCCATTCCCATTCCCCATTCCCCATTCCCCATTCCCATTCCCATTCCCATTCCCATTCCCCATTCCCATTCCCCATTCCCATTCCCCATTCCCATTCCCCATTCCCCATTCCCATTCCCCATTCCCCATTCCCTGCACAATCAATGCCCAAACTCGACTCATTTTTTCCAAAATTCCTTCATGAGCTTCATCCCGGCACCAGAGCACCAGGGCAAAGCCTGGCTGATGCCAGAGCAGTGCCCAATCAATGCCGGATCAATACAGATCAATGCTGGATCCATGCCAGATTAATGCCCAATCTATGCTGCAATGATTCCTGATCAATGTCAGATCAATAGGAGATCAATACTGCCCCAATACTGGATCAATGCTGGGTCCATCATGGACTGATTCCCAATCAATGTCAGATCAATGTCGGATCAATACTGCTCCAATAACAGATCAATGCTGGGTCAATCATGGACTGATTCCCGATCAATGTCAGATCAATAGGAGATCAACACTGCTGCAATACCGGATCAATGCTGGGTCAATCATGGACTGATTCCTGATCAATGTCAGATCAATGTCAGATCAATATCAGATCAATACTGCCCCAATACCAGATCAATGCTGGGTCAATCATGGACTGATTCCTGATCAATGTCAGATCAATGTCAGATCAATATCAGATCAATACTGCCCCAATACCAGATCAATGCTGGGTCAATCATGGACTGATTCCCGATCAATGTCAGATCAATACTGCCCCAATACCAGATCAATGCTGGGTCAATCATGGACTGATTCCCGATCAATGTCAGATCAATACTGCCCCAATACCAGATCAATGCTGGGTCAATCATGGACTGATTCCCGATCAATGTCAGATCAATACTGCCCCAATACCAGATCAATGCTGGGTCCATCATGGACTGATTCCTGATCAATATCAGATCAATATCAGATCAATGTCAGATCAATGTCAGATCAATACTGCCCCAATACCAGATCAATGCTGGGTCCATCATGGTCTGATTCCCAATCAATGTCAGATCAATACTGCACCAATCCTGCCCCAATACCGGATCAATGCTATATCCACCCTGCACTGATACCTGATCAATGTCAGATCAATAGCAGGCTGATCCTGCCCAATACCAGATCAATGCTGGGCCCATCATGGACTGATTCCCAATCAAAGCTGGATCAATGTCAGATCAATACTGCCTCAATACTGGATCAATGCTGGGTCCATCATGGTCTGATTCCCAATCAATGTCAGATCAATACCAGGCGGATCCTGCTCCAATACCGGATCAATGTCAGATCAATAGCAGGTGGATCCTGCCCCAATACCGGATCAATGTCAGATCAATACTTCCCCAATACTGGATCAATGCTGGGTCCATCATGGACAGATGCCCAATCAATGCTGGATCAATGCTGGATCAATACCGGATCAATGCTGCACTGATCCTGCACCAATATGGGATCAATGCTGTACTGATCCCACCCCTGCAGTGACCGCTCCTGTGGCCAGTGCAGTGACCAGTGCTGTGTCCAGTGCTGTGTCCAGTGCTGTGTCCACAGTGCAGTGACCAGAGCTGTGTCCAGTGCAGTGACCGCTGCTGTGGCCAGTGCAGTGACCAGTGCTGTGTCCAGTGCAGTGACCAGAGCTGTGTCCAGTGCAGTGACCGCTGCTGTGTCCAGTGCAGTGACGAGTGTACTGACCAGGGCTGTGGCCAGTGCTGCGTCCAGAGCTGTGTCCAGTGCAGTGACCACTGCTGTGTCCAGTGCAGTGACCAATGCTGTGTCCAGTGCAGTGACCACTGCTGTGTCCAGAGCTGTGTCCAGTGCAGTGACCACTGCTGTGGCCGGAGCTGTGTCCAGTGCTGTGTCCAGAGCTGTGGTCAGGGCTGTGGCTGGAGCCACGATCACACTGGGGTCACATCAGGTTCAGAGCTGTGACCGGTGCTGTGTCCATCCCCATGTCCATCCCCATGTCCATCCCTGTGTCCATCCCTGTGTCCAGCCCTGTGTCCATCCCCGTGTCCATCCCCATGTCCAGCCCCATGTCCAGCCCCATGTCCAGAGTGTGGCCATGGCCACTCTAAAGTCCAAGCTGCATCCAGCCCTGTGTCCAGCCCCGAGTCCAGCCCTATGTCCAGCCCTGTGTCCAGCCCTGTGTCCATCCCCGTGTCCATCCCCATGTCCATCCCTGTGTCCAGCCCTGTGTCCATCCCTGTGTCCAGCCCTGTGTCCATCCCCATGTCCATCCTGTTGTCCAGTCCCGTGTCCAGTCCCGTGTCCATCCCAGTGTCCATCCCAGTGTCCATCCCCATGTCCATCCCTGTGTCCATCCCTGTGTCCATCCCCGTGTCCATCCCAGTGTCCATCCCAGTGTCCATCCTGTTGTCTAGTCCCGTGTCCAGTCCCATGTCCACCCCGGTGTCCATCCCCGTGTCCATCCCAGTGTCCGTCCCAGTGTCCATCCCCATGTCCATCCTCGTGTCCATCCCAGTGTCCATCCTGTTGTCTAGTTCCGTGTCCAGTCCCATGTCCACCCCGGTGTCCATCCCCAAGTCCCTCCCCCTGTCCAGTCCTGTGTCCATCCCAGTGTCCATCCCGGTGTCCATTGCCGTGTCCGTGCCGGGGTCAGAGGTCAGCGGGCCCCAGGCGCAGCCGCAGGGCCACGGGCAGGTGGTCAGACATTGTGGCCAGCTCGGTGATGACCGAGTACCCGATGACCTCCTGTGGGGACAGCGGGGTCAGGGCGGGGTCACGGGGACACCAGGGGACACCGGGGTCACTGGGTGGTCACTGAGGGGTCACTGGGGGTTCCCAGTGGTCATTCACAGTGGTCAGTGCAGGATCCCAGGGGTCACTGGGGTCGCAGGGGTCACTGGGGGGGTCACTGAGGGGTCACTGAGGGGTCACTGAGGGGTCACTGGGGTTCCCAGCGGTCACTGGGGGTGGTCACTGAGGGGGTCACTGAGGGGTCACTGAGGGGTCACTGGGGTTCCCAGTGGTCACTGAGGGGTCACTGGGGGGTCACTGAGGGGTCACTGAGGGGTCACTGGCGTTCCCAGCGGTCACTCACAGTGGTCAGTGCAGGGTCCCAGGGGTCACTGGGGGGTCACTGGGGGGTCACTGAGGGGTCATTGGGGGTTCCCAGCGGTCACTCACAGTGGTCAGCGTGGGGTCCCTCCTCAGCAGCGCTCTGTCCACTCTCCGGCCCTGCCACGGCCGCGGGGCCATCGGGTCCAGGGCCCCGCAGGACAGGATGGGACCCGCCAGGAACCGCTCGCGTCCCCACGGCTGGGACAGCGTCCTGAGGGGACACGGGGACACAGTGGGACATGGGGACACAGTGGGACATGGGGACACGGGGACACAGGGACGTGGGGACATGGGGACACAGTGGGACACGGGGACACAGTGGGACAGACATGGGGACAGGGGGACATGGGGACACAGTGGGACACGGGGGACATGGGGACAGCGTGACACAGAGACATGGGGACACAGTGGGACACGGGGACATGGGGACATGGGGACACAGTGGGACATGGGGACACAGTGGGACATGGGGACACGGGGACAGACATGGGGACACAGTGGGACACAAGGACATGGGGACAGAGTGACGAGGGACATGGGGACAGGGGGGACATGGGGACACAGTGGGACACGGGGACAGAGTGACAGGTACACAGGGATGGGGACACAGGGACACGGGGACACAGGGACACAGTGACAAGGGACATGGGGACATGGGAACAGAGCAGGACAGGGGGACATGGGGACACGAGGGCAGAGGGGACACGGTGACACAGGCACGGAGGACCCTCCCCTCCCCCCCATGTCCCCAATGTCCCCATTGTCACCTCCTCATCTCCTCAGGGGTGGACACGGGCTCCTCGTAGATCTTGAGGTAATTGAGCAGCGTCCCTGGGGACAGGAGGGGACAGGAGGGGACAGGAGGGGACAGAGACATGAGCGGGACCCCGGACACAGGGAGGGGACAGGAGGGGACAGGAGGGGACAGAGACATGAGCGGGACCCCGGACACAGGGAGGGGACAGGAGGGGACAGGGAGGGGACAGAGACATGAGCGGGACTCTGGACACAGGGAGGGGACAGGAAGGGACAGAGAGGGGACAGGGACATGAATGGGACCCCAGGGGACAGGAAGGGACAGAGAGGGGACAGGGACACGAACGGGACCCCGGACATGGGGAGGGGACAGGAGGGGACAGGAGGGACATGAATGGGACCCCAGGGGACAGGAGGGGACAGGAAGGGACAGGGAGGGGACAGTGGGCTCCCCAGGCCCGGGTAACCATGGGGTCCCTGGGCAGAGGTGACACTGGGCTCCCCGGGGAGGTGACAGCGGTGTCCCCACCGATGGCCCAGGGCTGCTCCTGGCCCGAGTCGCAGCACGCGGGGTCCCAGAACTCCTTGAACAGGCGGTGCTGCCGGTTCTGGGCGTCACCTGCCGGGGACACGGCGCTGCTGTCACCCCCGTGTCCCCCTCCTGTCTAGCCCTGTGTCCCCTGTCTGCCTCCCGTGTCCCTTCGTGTCCCTCTGTCCCCGTCCTGTGTCCCTTTGTGTCCCACACTTCTGTCCCCTCCTGTGTTCCCTTGTGTCCCCCCCCATGTCCCCTGTCCCTGTCCCGTGTCCCTTTGTCCCCCTGCGTGTGTCCCTTGGTGTCCCACACTTCTGTCCCCCGTGTCCCCTGTCCCTCTCGTGTGTCCCTTAGTGTCCCACACCCCTGTCTCCTCCTGTGTCCCCCAGTGTCCCCCAATGTCCCTCTATCCCCTGCCCGTGTTCCTTCGTGTCCCACACCTCTGTCCCCCATGTCCCCCATGTCCCTCTGTCCTCTGCCCATGTCCCCTCGTGTCCCACACCTCTTCCCCCCAGGTCCCCCCGTGTCCCCTGTCCCTCTCCTGTGTCCCTTGTTTCCCACCCCTCTGTCCCCTCCTGTCCCCCCGCCATGTCCCTCCGTGTCCCCTGTCCCCACCGCGGGAGCAGTTGTCGAAGTTGAGGTCCCCGCAGAGGACATCGAAGGCCACCAGGTCCCCACGCCGGTCCTGCTCCTGCCGGAACTCCCAGAGCCACCGGAGCACCAGGGACAGCTGCTGGTCACGGATGGTGGCATCGGCTGGGACATGGGGACAATGGGGACATCATGGGGACATCATGGGGACATCATGGGGACAGGGACAGACACAGGGACAGCTGCTGGTCACGGATGGTGGCATCGGCTGGGACAGGGGGACATGGGGACAATGGGGACAATTGGGACATGGACATGGGGACAGGGACATGGGGACATGGGGACATGGGGACAGACACAGTGATGGGGACACAGGGACACACAGGTGTATATGGACATTGGGGGACATGGGGACACAGAGGGACAGACGCAGGGACATTGGGGACAGGGGGACGCAGACACACGGGCGCAAGGGAACACGGACGCAAGGACATGGGGACAGAGGGACATGGGGACACATGAACACAGACACAAGGACATGGGGACAGGGGGATACGTACAGACACAGGAATGGGGACACAGGGACATGGGGACACAGGGACACACAGGTGTATATGGACATTGGGGGACATGGGGACATGGGGACAGGGGGACACACGGACGCAGGGATACTTGGGGACATGGGGACACACGGACAGGTGGACACACGGATTTGGTGGGACACAAACACACGGACACAGCAGGACAAGGACACCTCGAGGCCCCCCCGGTGTCACCCCCAGTGTCCCCCCACGCTGTCACCGTGTCCCCCACTCACCTGCGGGCGCCTGCAGGTGGGTGCAGCCCAGGTACCCCACGACACGCCGGCCTTGCTCCGTCCCCAACAGCACCTGCAGGGGACACCAGCCACACGTCACCTCAGCCCCGTGTCACCCCCGGCACCCCTCAGGCGTCACCCCCTCACCTGCGCCACCAGCAGCCCCTTGTTGGCCAGCGCGTCCTCGCGGGCGGCGTTGGGGAAGGGCTGGAAGCGGGCGGCCAGCAGCGGGAAGCGGCTGCCCAGGAGCAGCCCGCTGCCCAGGGCCCCGCAGCCGGCCGCAGCGCAGCCCCCCCGGGCCCACGCCCCACAGCACGTGCGGGAAGCGGCGGCCGAGCTGCCGGCGCAGGGCGGCGGCCGCGGCGCCGTCGAACACCTCCTGCAGGCACACGAAGTCGGTGTCCGGCGGGACGCGGGCGCTCAGCACCGCGGGCATCGGGTCCGCCAGCGGGATCGGCCGCTCTGGCCCCGGGCCGGACGCTGGGCATGGAGCAGCTCCCGGGCTTGGGTTGGTCAGCGGCAACTCCGGCGCTGGCACCGAGTCAACGGTTGGCCATGACTTGGTCATCGGTGCTGGGTTGGCCATCAGCGTTGGGTTGGTCATCCATGTTGAGTTGGTCATTGGAGTTGGGTTGGTCATCGGTGGGTTGGTCATCCATGTTGAGTTGGTCATTGGTGGGTTGGTCATTGGAGTTGGGCTGGCCATCAGTGTTGGGTTGGCCATCGGTGTTGGGTTGGCCATCGGTGTTGGGTTGGCCATGGATGTTGGGTTGGCCATCGGCATCTCCGGCCATTCCATCGCGCCATCCGCTGTCGCCGCCCTCCACGCCCCCCGCCCGGCATCTCCGCCCGGGTGCCCCCCTCGCGCCGCGGTGCCCCCCGTAGCCCCGGCCCCTCCGTGGCTCCAGCAGCCCGCGCCGGTGTCCGGAAGCTTCCGCGGGCGCTCCGGCCGCCAGGATCCGCCCGATGAGCGCCGCCCTCCGCCGCGTGTCGCCCAGGTTGCTGAAGCGCGCCAGCCCGCTGGGCAGCAGGCACACGTTGGCCGTCAGGAAGGTGAAGCCGCGGGCTCGCCGGGCGTCCCAGGGCTCGGCCGCGGCCGCAGCGGCCGCGTGCTGGTGGACGAAGGGCCGGCGCTTGGCCTGCACCGGCAGCCACAGCAACAGCCCCGGCAGCGCCGGCAGCAGCGCCAGCAGCAGCGCCAGCAGCAGCAGCGGCGCCGCCAGCGCCCGCGCACCCACGGCCAGGCAGAGCCCGGCCCGGCGGCGCCGCCAGCGCGCGCCGCTGCGCCGTGGTGGGCACCAGCAGCGCCAGCAGCCGGTCCAGCGCCCAGTACGCGGGGCTCAGCAGCCCCTCGGCCACTCCGGCCAGCACGGCCAGCGTCCAGCTGGGGAACGGGGTGTCCGGCAGAGTGGACAGAGGCGGCCACGCCATTGGGGGGTCCTGGGGGCGCTCCCGGAGCTGTTCGGAGGCTCGGGCGCAGTTGGCGCAAGCTGTGGGGAGGGGTCTCGGTGAGGGCGAGGGGGCCTGCGCGTGTCCCTGTCACCAGGTGGGGCAGGACGCTCTGTGACCCGCGTGCCACCGTGGGAAAAAACAGGTGTGACCCAACATCCCCTCTCCGGGAGTCCTGGTCAGTGTGGGAAACTCCTGTGGCCGGAGTCTGACCCCTCCCCATGCCGGCCACCACCGTGGGAACGTCCCCGGACCCCCCCCCAAAAAATCCCAAACCCCAATTCCCGTGGGAAACTCAGGTGGGCGCAGCCGGGAGGGGACAACCCCGGTCCCACCTGCACCCCCAGCCCCACCCCCGCAGCCGCCACCTCACCTGTCCCCCCGGTTTGGGGGGGGTCTGCAGGCACCGGGACCCCCGGTGAGACAGGACAGGTGAGGCCCAAACCCTGAGCCCGGCCAGGTGAGTCCCGGCCTCTGATCCTGTCCAGGTGAGTCTCGGCCCCTCCCCTTGCCCAGGTGAGTCCTGACCCCTCCCCTTGTCCAGGTGAGTCCTGGCCCCTGATCCTGTCCAGGTGAATCCCGGTGGATGAGCCCGGCCAGGTGAGGCCCCGCCCCTCCCCTTGTCCAGGTGAGTCCTGGCCCCTCCCCTTGTCCAGGTGAGTCCTGTCCGGCCGGGCTGGTCCGACAGGTTCCCGGCAACTCTGAGCCACCAGGGCTGGACACGGCACGCAGCCACTGACACCTCACCTGGGCCACTGACACCTCACCTGAGCAGGTGACAGCTCACCTGGGCCAATGAGACCTCACCTGGACCAATGAGACCTCACCTGGGCCAGTGACACCTCACCTGAGCAGGTGACACCTCACCTGGGCCAGTGACACCTCACCTGGGTCAATGACACCTCACCTGAGCAGGTGACACCTGCGTGACTCCTGCCCCAGTTCTTCCCAGATCCTGCTGACTCTGCAGCTGCCCAACCCCAGTATGGGATGGAGCCAGATACTGGGGGCACTGGGAATGCTGGGGGCACTGGGGCATACTGGGAATACTGGGAGCAGTGGGACACTGGGGACACTGGGGACACTGGGGATGCTGAGGGCACTGGGGATACTGGGAGAACTGGAATTACTGGGGATACTGGGGACACTGGGAATGCTGGGGACACTGGGGATACTGGGGACACTGGGAGCAGCGGGACACTGGGGACACTGGGGATGCTGAGGGCACTGGGAGCACTGGGGACACTGGGAATACTGGGAGCAGCGGGACACTGGGGGCACTGGGAATGCTGAGGGCACTGGGGATACTGGGGACACTGGGAATGCTGGAAGTGGGGAACACTGGGGGCACTGAGGTTACTGGGAATGCTGGGGACACTGGGGGATACTGGGGGCACTGGGAATGCTGGGGACACTGGGGATACTGGGAATACTGGAACTACTGGGGATACTGGGGGACACTGGGAATGCTGGGGACACGGAATACTGGGAGTAGTGGGACACTGGGGACACTGGGGATGCTGAAGACACTGGGAATACTGGAATTGGGGAACACTGGGGGCATCGAGGTTACTGGGAATGCTGGGGGCACTGGGAGCACTGGGGACACTGGGGACACTGGGAATACTGGAATTACTGGGGATACTGGGGACACTGGAATTACTGGGGACACTGGGAATACTGGAATTACTGGGGATACTGGGGATACTGGAGACACTGGGATTACTGGGAACACTGGGGACACTGGGAATGCTGGGGACACTGGGGGATACTGGGGACACTGGGATTACTGGGAACACTGGGGACACTGGGAATACTGGGGAAAATCAAACACTGGGGGATACTGGGAATACTGGGGACACTGGGGATGCTGGCCATACTGGGATTACTGGGGAAAATCGGACACTGGGGATACTGGGGTCACTGGGAATGCTGGGGGACATTGGAGCCACTGGGAGTGATGGGGACACTGGGGACACTGGGGACACTGGGAATACTGGAATTACTGGGGACACTGGGGATACTGGGAGCACTGGGAATACTGGGAGCACTGGGGACACTGGGAGCACTGGGGGATACTGGGAATGGTGGGGGACATTGGAGCCACTGGGAGCACTGGGGACACTGGGGATGATGGCCATACTGGGGGCACTGGGGGCACTGGGGGCACTGGGAACACTGAGGGCACTGGGATTACTGGAGATGAGGGCACTGGGCCTACTGGGAGCACTGGGACACCCCTGAGGGGTTCCCCCCCCAGCCCTGGTTTGTCCCTTGTCCCCTGGGTGCCGTGGGTGGCAGGGCTGGCAGTGCCACAGGTGACACGGGCCAGGTGTGGCACGGGGACAGCCCTGACACCCACGGGGCCGAATCTGTGTCACCTGAGCCTGTGGGGACGGTCCCCAGTGTCCACCCAGAGGGGTCCCAGTGTCCCCAGTGTCCACCCAGAGAGGTCCCAGTGTCCATCCAGAGAGGTCCCAGTGTCCCCAATGTCCACCCAGAGAGGTCCCAGTGCCCCAGTGTCCCCAGTATCCACCCAGAGGGGTCCCAGTGTCCACCCAGAGAGGTCCCAGTGTCCCCAATGTCCACCCAGAGGGGTCCCAGTGTCCCCAGTGTGCCCAGTGCCCACCCAGAGCGGTCCCCAGTGTCCCCAGTGCCCACCCAAGGGGTCAGTGCCAGTGTCCCCATGTCCCCACGGTCCTGTCCCAGTGTCACCCCCCATTGTCCCCGCGGTGCTGCCTTCTCTCGGGTGTGGCCACCAAGCCCTCCCTGCCCTGTCCCTTGCTGTGCCTGGGGGGGACAAGTGACACCACAAGTGACACCACAAGTGACACCACAAGTGACACCGCAAGTGGCACCAAGCCGGGGTAGCCCGAGGGCTGGGCAGGACCCGGGCCACCCGTGCCAGCTCCGAGCCCGTCCCAGTTCCCAGTTCCAGTTCCCAATTCCCATTTCCCCGTTCCCCAATTCCCAGTTCCCATTTCCCAATTCCCAGCTCCCATTTCCTATTTCCCCGTTCCCCAATTCCCAATTCCCAATTCCTCATTCCCCATTCCCATCTCCCAATTCCCAATTCCCAATTCTCCGTTCCCATTCCCCATTTCCCCCGTTCCCATTTCCCCGTTCCCGGTCCCCTCCCAGTGCCACTTGTCGCCGCCACCTCCCTGCCACCCCCTCACCTCCGCACGCCGCCATGGGGGCCACACCGAGGCCACCACCGGGGCCACACCGGGGCCACACCGGGGCCACCACCGGGGCCGCCACCGGGGCCGCCTCTCGCCGCTGCCACCGGTGTCCCCACGCTGGTGGCTCAGCGTCAGGTGACAAACCCAAACATCCGCCGGCCGCGGGGTCACCTGGCCGCAGGTGTGGCCGGACCGGTTCTCCCGGCAGCCCCAAGGGGCTCTGGTGGCACCTGCGCCGCCCCGCACCCCCCCTCACCTGCCCAGGTGACGCGGCCGGGGCTGCCCCGAGCTGCCCCTTGTCCCCTCCCCTGTCCCCTCCCCTGTCCCCTTCACTTCCTTTTCCCGCCACCGGAGCAAACGGACTCACGTTGGGGGGGGTCGGGGTCGGGTCTGTGTCCCCCCCTCTGTCCTGGACCCCCAGACCCCCAGACCTCGGTCCGTGTCCCCCCTGTCCCCCCCTGTCCCCCCCTGTCCCCCCTGTCCCCCCTGTCCCCTCTGTCCCCTCTGTCCCCTCTGTCCCCCCCAGCTCGCAGCCCGTGTCACCTGAGCCCCCCCCCGGGGCAGGGGGTGACAGGGGAGGGGACACAGGAGGGGACAGGGGAGGGGACACCCCCCGAGCGCCCCCCCGGGACCCCCCCCCCGGTGACCTCGGTGTGGATCCGCGGCTCCGCTGGCGCCTCCAGAACTGAAAGGAAAAGCGCGGCCAAAAGCGAAAGGAAAAGCGCCGTGACCCCCCCAGTACGGCCGCAGTGACCCCCCCAGTGTCCCTCTGTCCGTCCCTCTCTCTGTCCCCCCCAGTGTCCCTCTGTCTGTCCCTCTGTCCGTCCCTCTGTCTGTCCCTCTGTCTGTCCCTCTGTCCCTCCACCCGCTCGCACCCAGCGCTGTTCTCCACCTTCCACCATCGCCCCTGTGCAGGGGCGGGGGGGTCACACACAGGAGTCCCGGGGGGGTCCCTATGGGGCAGGGGGGTCTCTATGGGGCCAGGCTCCTCTATGGGGCAGGGGAGGTCTCTATGGGGCCAGTTCCCTCTATGGGGCAGGGAAGGGTCTCTATGGGGCAGGGGGGTCTCTATGGGGCATGGGGGGGGTCTCTATGGGGCCAGTCCCCTCTATGTGCCCGGGCGGTCCCTATGGGGCCAGGCTCCTCTATGGGGCACGGAGGAGTCTCTATGGGGCAGGGAATTTGTCTCTATGGGGCAGGAGGGGTCTCTATGTGCCAGGGGGTCCCTGTGGGGCCAGGCCCCCTCTATGGGGCAGGGGGGGTCTCTATGGGGCAGGGGAGTCTCTATGGGGCAGGGAAGGGTCTCTATGGGGCAGAGGAGTCTCTATGGGGCCAGGCTCCTCTGTGGGGCACGGAGGAGTCTCTATGGGGCAGGGGGGTCTCTATGGGACATGGGAGGGTTTCTATGGGGCCAGGCCCCTCTATGGGGCATGGGGGGGTCTCTATGGGGCAGAGGAGTCTCTATGGGGCAGGGAAGGGTCTCTATGGGACCAGGCCCCTCTATGGGGCACGGGAGGGTTTCTATTGGGCCAGGCCCCTCTATGGGGCAGGGGAGTCTCTATGGGGCAGAGGAGTCTCTATGGGGCCAGGCCCCTCTATGGGGCAGGGAGGAGTCTCTATGGGGTAGGGGGGTCTCTATGGGGCAGGGGGGTCTCTATGGGACATGGGAGGGTTTCTATGGGGCCAGGCCCCTCTATGGGGCATGGGGGGTCTCTATGGGGCAGAGGAGTCTTTATGGGGCAGGGAAGGGTCTCTATGGGGCAGGAAGGTCTCTATGGGGCAGGGGAGGTCCCTATGGGGCCAGGCCCCTCTATAGGCAGGGAAAGGTCTCTATGGGGCAGGGAAGGGTCTCTATGGGGCCAGGCCCCTCTATGGGGCGCAGTGTGGCGCTGTCCCCCCCCCGCCCGCAGGAATTTGTCACCTCTCGGGGACACTTTGTCGCCGCGGCCGTGACAAAGTGGAGCCGTGTCCGGGCACGGCTGCCAGAGCCCCCCCGGCCCCACAGCGGCCCCACAGCGCCGCCAGAGGGGCCCGATAAGGCCCCGGGCCGCCCCCCCGGCATGTCCCGATATAGCCGCGATAGGGACGGGCTGTCAGCGCCCGCCGGTGCGGGGACATTGGCCAGAGACCCCGACCCGGCCCCACAGAATCCCCTAAAAGGGAACCTCCGTCCCTGCCCCACAGAATCCCATACAGAGACCCCCTTGTCTGTGCCCCATAGAATCCCCTAAATGAGGGAAACCCCCGTCCCTGCCCCACAGAATCCCCTAAAAGGGGACCCCGGGTTCCGATCCCACAGAATCCCCTACAAAGGAATCCCCCTGCCCCACAGAATCCCCTACAAAGGAATCCCCTGCCCCACAGAATCCCCTACAAAGGAATCCCTCTGCCCCATAGAATCCCCTACAAAGGAATCCCCCTGCCCCACAGAATCCCCTACAAAAGAATCCCCCTGCCCCACAGAATCCCCTACAAAAGAATCCCTCTGCCCCATAGAATTCCCTAAAAAGGGACCACTTGTCCCCATAGAATCCCCTAAAAAGGGTCCCCCCGTCCCTACCCCCACAGAATCCCCCAAAAGGGAGCCACTGTTCCTGCCCCACAGAATCCCCTACATAAGAAACCCCTCTGCCCCATAGAATCCCTTAAAAAGGGGTCCCACTCGGCCCCACAGAATCCCCTACAAAGGGACCTCCCTGTCCCTGCCCCACAGAATCCCCTAAATAAGGGATCCCCCTTTTCCTGCCCCACAGAATCCCCTAAAAAGGGAATCTCTGCCCCACAGAATCCCCTAAATAAGAGAACCACCCTGTCCCTGCCCCATAGAATGCCCTACAAAGGAATCCCCCTGTCTCCACAGATTCCCCTAAAAAGGGACCCCCCTTTTCCTGCCCCATAGAATCCCCTACAAAGGGAAACCCTTGCCCCATAGAATCTCCTAAATAAGACACCCCCCCGTTCCTGCCCCATAGAATCCCCTACAAAGGGACCCCGGGTCCCAATCCCACAGAATCCCCTACAAAGTGACCCCCCTGCCCCACAGAATCCCCTACAAAGTGACCCACCTGTCCCTGCCCCATAGAATCCCCTAAATAAGGGACCCTCCTTTTCCTGCCCCACAGAATCCCCCACAAAGGGATCCCCCTGCCCCATAGAATCCCCTAAAAAGGGATCCTGGTCCTGATCCCATAGATTCCCCTAAAAAGGGAGGGTCCCTGTTCCTGCCCCATAGAATGCCCTAAATAAGGGAACCCCCCCTGCCCCATAGAATCCCCTAAATGAGAGACCTTCCTGTCCCTGCCCCACAGGATCCTATAAATTAGGGAGCCCCCAATCCCTGCCCCATAGAATCCCCTAAAAAGCGACACCTCTGCCCCATAGAGTCCCCTAAAAAGGGACCCTCCTGCCCCATAGAATCCCCTAAAAAGGGATCTCCTGTTCCTGTCCCATAGAATCTCTTAAATGAGACTCCCCTGCCCCATAGAATCCCCTAAATGAGGGATTCCCCCGTTCCTGCCCCACAGAATCCCATACAAAGGGGCACCCCGATCCCTGCCCCATAGAATCCCCTAAATAAGGGACGGCTCTGTCCCTGCCCCATAGAATCCCATAAAAAGGGATCCCCCCTGCCCCATAGAATCCCCTATAAGGGACCCCCCCCCCTCCCTGTCCCACAGAATTCCCTGAAAAGTGACCCCAGTGTCCCACAGAATCCCCTAAATAAGAGGCCCCCTGCCCCATAGAATCCCCTAAAATGGAACCCACCTGTCCCTGTTCCTGCCCCACAGAGAGCCCTAAATAAGAGACCCCCCCCCCCCCCCCCCAAATGAGACCCCAGCCCACCCTTGGGGTCTCAGCCTTTACTCTGCCCCACAACTCCCCCTATAGGGCGGACACGGGGGGGAGGGGGGGCTCGGACCCTCCGGCCCCACAGAGACCCCGTGGGGGGCGGGGAAGCCGCCCCCTCCCCGTCCTTTATCGGCCCCTGGGCCCCTCCCCACGGCTCCTCCCCCCCCACAGCGCCCTATAAAATCTGTGGGGCCGCGGGGCTGCCCACGGTGCTGCTGTGGGGCACGGGCAGAGCGTGAGGGGTCTGTGGGGCGGCTATGGGGTCTGTGGGGCGGCTATGGGGTCTGTGGGGCACAGGGGTCTGTGTGGGGCGCACAGGGGTCTGTGGGGCAGGTATGGGGTCTATGGGGTCTGTGGGGGGTCTATGGGGTCTGTGGGGCGCCTATGCGGTCTGTGGGGCGGCTATGGGGTTTATGGGGCGCCTATGGGGTCTGTGGGGTGCACAGGGGCTTGTGGGGCGCACAGGGGTCTTTGGGGTGGCTATGGAGTCTATGGGGCACAGGAGTCTCTGGGGCACAGGTGGGTTGTGGGGTGCACAGGGGATCTATGGGGTGGGCGGGGGTCTCCGTGGGGCACTGGGTAGTTGTGGGTCACACGGGGGATCTGTGGGGCACAGGGTGGGTTGTGGGGTGCACAGGGGATCTATGGGGTGGGTGGGTGTCTATGGGGCGCAGGATGGGTTGTGGGGTCCGCCAGGGGTCTCTGTGGGGCACTGGGTGTGTTGTGGGGGGCACAGGGGTCTATGGGGTGCACGGGGGTCTATGGGGTGGGTGACGGTCTCTGTGGGGGCCCTGGGCAGGTTGTGGGGTTCACCGGGGATCTATGGGGCACAGGGGGGGTCTGTGGGTTGGGCGTGGGCTCTATGGGGCACAGAGCAGGTTGTGGTCTATGGGGTTCGTAGGGGTCTCTGTGGGGCACAGAGCAGGTTGTGGGGTGCACAGGGGTCTGTGGGGTTCGTGGGGGTCTCTGTGGGCGGGCATGGGGCCTATGGGGCACAGGGGTCTCTGTGGGGGGCACAGGGGATCTATGGGGTGGGCGGGGTTCTATGGGGTGCGGGGAGGGATGTGGGGCACATGGGGGATCTATAGGGCGCAGGGCGGGTTGTGGGGCACACTGGGGTCTATGGGGCACAGGGGTCTCTGTGGGGCACAGGGCGGGTTGTGGGGTGCATGGGGGTTCTATGGGGCGCACAGGGGATCTATGGGGTGCATGGGGGTCTCTGTGGGCACTGGGTAGTTGTGGGTCACACGGGGGATCTGTGGGGCACAGGGTGGGTTGTGGGGTGCACAGGGGATCTATGGGGTGCACGGGGGTCTCTGTGGGGTTCACTGGGGGTCTATGGGGTGCACAGGGGATCGGGGATCTGTGGGGTTTATGGGGTCACAGGGATTCTGTGGGGCACACGTGGGGTCTGTGGGGCACACGGGGGCTCTATGAGGTGCATGGGGGTCTCTGTGGGGTCTGTGGGGCCACAGGGATTTTATGGGGGGCACTCATGGGGTCTGTGGGGTCTATGGGAGTCTCTGTGGGTCACACAGGGGTCTATGGGGTCACGGGGATTCTGTGGGGCACACATGGGTTCTATGGGGCACACAGGGGGTCTATGGGGTGCATGGGGGTCTCTGTGGGGTCCTTTGGGGTCACAGGGATTTTATGGGGTGCACATGGGGTCTATGGGGGGGCACACAGGATCTATGGGGTGTGCATGAAGGCTGTGGGGTCTATGGGGTCACGGGGATTCTATGGGGCACTCATGGGGTCTGTGGGGTCTGTGGGGGTCTCTGTGGGTCGCACAGGGGTCTATGGGGTCACGGGATTCTGTGGGGCACACACGGGGTCTGTGGGGCACACGGGGGCTCTATGAGGTGCACGGGGGTCTCTGTGGGGTCTATGGGGCCACAGGGATTCTGTGGGGCACACGTGGGGTCTGTGGGGCGCAGCCCCCTCACCCCCGTGTCCCCCCAGATCCCCCCATCCAACCCAAACCCACCGGACCCACAGACTCCAGGTGAGCCCGGGTGGGGCTGGGGGCGCTTTGGGTGGGTGGGGGGGGTCCCTGGTGGGGTCTGTCCCTGTCACCCCCCAGGTGACGCTGCGGGGTCAGGGATGGCCACAGGGGTCAAGCAGTGACCACGGGGGTCAATCAATGACCAAGGGGGTCAATCAATGACCATGGGGGTCAATCAATGACCACAGGGGTCAATCAGTGACCTCGGGGGTCAATCAATGACCTTGGGGGTCAATCAATGACCACAGGGGTCAATCAGTGACCATGGGGGTCAATCAATGACCACAGGGGTCAAGCAGTGACCCACGGGGGTCAATCAATGACCAGGGCGGTGAATCAATGGCCACAGGGGTCAATCAATGGCTGTGGGGGCCAATCAATGACCTTAGGGGTCAATCAATCACCATGGGGGCCCATCAATGGACCATGGTGGCCCATCAATGACCACAGGGGTCAATCAATGACCACGGGAGCCAATCAGTGACCATGGGGGTCAATCAATGACCACGGGGGTGTCCATGGAGGGTCAGTGGGTGGCTCGGGGTCCATCCCCAGGTGTCCCTGTCCCCCCAGGACAGATGGCGGACGCGGTGCTGGTGATACCATGGGGGGCCAATCAATGACCACGAGAGCCAATCAATGACCATGGGGGTCAATCAATGACCATGGGGGTCAATCAATGACCATGATGGCCCATCAATGACCATGGGGGTGTCCATGGGGTGGCTCGGGGTCCATCCCCAGGTGTCCTTGTCCCCCAGGAGAGATGGCGGACGCGGTGCTGGTCGACACCATGGGGGCCAATCAATGACCATGGGGGCCCATCAGTGACCACAGGGGTCAATCAATGACCATAGGGGGTCAATCAATGACCATGATGGCCCATCAATGACCACGGGGGTGTCCATGGGGTGGCTCAGGGTCCATCCCCAGGTGTCCTTGTCCCCCAGGAGAGATGGCGGACGCGGTGCTGGCGGCGCTGGGCGCGGCGGCGCCGTTCCTGCGGCCGGGCGAGCGCGAGCGCCTGGCAGCCACCACGCGTCCCCTTCGACCCCCGCGCCGAGTGCTTCGTGCCCCACGCCGGACACGAGTTCGTCAAGGGACGCGTGGTGGAGAGACAGGGGTGCAGCGTCACCGTGGAGACCGAGCTGGGAGAGGGTGACATAGGGGGGACACGGGGGGCTTGGGGACATGGGGGGGGGTCATGGGGGCTTGGGGTTATGGGGGGGGACACGGGGGGATTGGGGACATGGGAGACTCAGGGACATGTGGGGGTCACCAGGGTCTCAATGGGACATTGAGGAGATGTCACTGTGGAGACCGAGCTGGGAGAGGTGACACCGGGGGGGAGGGCACGGGGACTTTGGGGACATGGGGGGGTCATGAGGACCTTGGGGACATGGGGACCATGAGGAGGGTCACAGGGCTCTGGGAGCGTCATGAGGACCTTGGGGTCACAGGGACCTTGGGGACATGGGGAGGGACACAGGGGTCTCAATGGGACATTGAGGAGATGCCACCATGGAAACAGAGCTAGGAGAGGTGACACCAGGAAGGTCACGGGGATCTTGGGGACATGGGGACCTTGGGGTCATGGAGGGGGTCATGGGGGGCTTGGGGACAAGGGGACCTTGGGGAATGTCACAGGGGCCTGGGGGGGTCATGGGGACCTTGGGGTCACAGGGGGCTTGGGGACATGAGGGGGTCACAGGGGTCCCAATGGGACATTGAGGAGATGCCACCATGGAGATGGAGCCTGGAGAGGTGACACCAGGGGGGTCACAGGGACCTTGGGGACATGGGGAGGGACACAGGGGTCCCAATGGGACATTGGGGAGATGCCACCATGGAGAGGAGCCTGGAGAGGTGACACCAGGAAGGTCACGGGGACCTTGGGGACATGGGGACCTTGGGGAGTGTCACAGGGTTCTGAGGGGTCATGGGGACCTTGGGGTCACGGGGGTCTCAATGGGACATTGGGGAGATGCCACCATGGAGATCGAGCTGGGAGAGGTGACACCAGGGGCGTCACGGGGACCTTGGGGACATGGGGAGGGACACAGGTGTCCCAATGGGACATTGGGGAGATGCCACCATGGAGAGGAACCTGGAGAGGTGACACCAGGAAGGTCACGGGGACCTTGGGGACATGGGGAGGGACACAGGTGTCCCAATGGGACACTGGGGAGATGCCACCACGGAGAGGAGCCTGGAGAGGTGACACCAGGAAGGTCACGGGGAGCTCAAGGAGACCCCAGACGCGCCATGGCGGGGCCGGTGGTGGCACCGCCGGAGAGGGGACAGCGCCGCGGGCACCAGGCAGGGACAGTGGCACTGTGAGGTCACCAGTGACCCCTCGGTGTCCCCCCAGACGGTGACGGTCAAGGAGGGCGACGTGCACCAGCAGAACCCGCCCAAGTTCGACAAGATCGAGGACATGGCCATGCTGACGTTCCTGCACGAGCCCGCCGTGCTCTTCAACCTCAAGGAGCGCTACGCGGCCTGGATGATCTACGTGAGAGAGACCCCAAAAACGGGGAAAATGGGGGGGAGAACATCAAAAATGGAGAGGGGGACCCCCAAAAATGGGAGAGGGAATCTCAAAAACGGGGAAAATGGGCGGGGACATCAAAAATGGAGAGTGGAACCTCAAAAATGGGAGAGGGAATCTCAAAAACGGGGAAAATGGGCGGGGACATCAAAAATGGAGAGGAGGACCCCCAAAAATGGGGGGGAGGGACCTGAAAAATGGGGGGGAACCTGAAAAATGGGGGGGACAACATCAAAAATGGGGAAAATGGGGGGGAACATCAAAAATGGAGAGGGGGACCTCAAAAATGGGAGAGGGAATCTCAAAAACGGGGAAAATGGGGGGGGACATCAAAAATGGGGGGGAACCTCAAAAATGGAGAGGGGAAACTGAAAAATGGGGGGGGAGAACATAAAAAATGGGGAAAATGGGGGGGACCATCGAAAATGAGGGGGAACCCCAAAAATGGGGGGGGAGGGATCTGAAAAATGGGGGGGAACATCAAAAATGGAGGGGGAACTTCAAAAACGGGGGGGAGAACCTCAAAAATGGAGAAGGGAAACTCAAAAACGGGGGGGGACCTCAAAAATGAGGAAAATGGGGGGGAACATCAAAAATGGGGGAGAGGGACCTCAAAAATGGGAGGGGGAACCTCAAAAATGGGGGAGGGAGCCTCAAAAATGGAAGGGGAAACTCAAAAATGGGGAAAACCTCAAAAATGGGGGGAACTTCAAAAATGGGGGGGAGGGACCTCAAAAATGGGGACTATGGGGGGGGAACATCGAAACTGGGGAGGAACATCAAAAATGGAGAGGGGAAACTCAAAAATGGGGGGGAGAACCTCAAAACTGGGGGGAAACCTCAAAGATGGGGTAGGGAACCTCAAAAATGGAGAGGAGAAACTCAAAAACGGGAGGGGGACCTCAAAAATGGGAGGGGGAAACTCAAAAATGGGGAAAATGGAGGGGAACATAAAAAAATGGGGGGAACATTGAAAATGGAGAGGGGAAACTCAAAAATGGGAGGGGGAACATTAAAAAAAAAACATCAAAAATGAGGGGGGAACCTCAAAAATAGGGGGAAACCTCAAAAATGGGAGGGGGAACCTCAAAAATGGGGAGGGAACAGGGGAGACCCTGCCCCAAAGCTCAGGGGGGGCTGGAACCAGGGAGGGGCTTCTGGGGGGGCTTTGGGGCACCAGGAATTGAGTGGGGGGGGAAGGGGCTTCTCCAGAGCTGCCCAGATCCCAAATGTCCCATCCCTGGCTGCCCTGAACCCCCCCAGACCCAAAATCTCCAAACCTTGGACCCCCAGGAGCCCTGAACCCCCCCAGACCCAAAATATCCAAACTTGGACCCCCAGGACCCCCAGACCCAAAATCTCCAAACCTTGGACCCCTAGGACCCCGGAGCCCCCCCCCCAGACCCAAAATCTCCAAACCTTGGACCCCCAGCACCTCTGAACCCCCCCCAGACCCAAAATATCCAAACCTTGGACCCCCAGGATCCCCAGACCCAAAATCTCCAAACCTTGGACCCCCAGGAGCCCTGAACCCCCCCCCAGACCCAAAATCTCCAATTCTTGGACCCCCAGGAGCCCTGAACCCCCTCCAGATCCTCCAGTGTCCCATCCTTGAGCCCCAAAACCCCACTCCACCCCTTCCCACGCCCTGGTTGGGGTCGGTGTCCCCTCCCCAGGTGTGTCAGGCCCTGAGCCCCCCGTTTGTCCCCCCCAGACCTACTCGGGGCTGTTCTGTGTCACCGTGAACCCCTACAAGTGGCTCCCGGTCTATGACCCACAAGTGGTGGCCGCCTACCGGGGCAAGAAGCGCAACGAGGTCCCCCCGCACATCTTCTCCATCTCCGACAACGCCTACCAGTACATGCTGACAGGTGGGACACCCGAAAACGGGCCCGGGGACACCTGGGGTCACCTGGGCACGAGGGGAGGCCCAAGGGACCCCGTGGGTCCTCACAGATTTGAGCCATCTCAGATGGGAGGGTGGAGAACCCCAACATCTCCCTCACCTCTGTCCCACCTGGGACCCCAACATCTCCCTCACCTGGGAGGGTGGAGAACCCCAACATCTCCCTCACCTGGGAGGGTGGAGAACCCCAAAATCTCCCTCACCTTGTCCCACCTGGGACCCAAACATCTCCCTCACTTGGGAGGGTGGAGGACCCCAGCATCTCCCTCAGCTTGGTCCTCACCTGGGACCCCAACATCTCCCTCACCTCTGTCCCACCTGGGACCCCAATATCTCCTTCACTTGGGAGGGTGGAGGACCCCAAAATCTCCTTCACCTTGTCCCACCTGGGACCCCAACATCTCCCTCACCTGGGAGGGTGGAGAACCCCAACATCTCCCTCACCTTGGTCCTCACCTGGGATCCCAACATCTCCTTCACTTGGGAAGGTAGAGAACCCCATCTCCCTCAGCTTGGTCCTCACCTGGGAGGATGGAGAACCCCAACATCTCCCTCACCTTGGTCCCACCTGGGGGGGACTGGAGAACCCCAGACCCCAAACATCTCCTGAACTTTGTCCCACCTGACCTGCTCCTCACCTGGGGGGGTTGGAGAACCCCGAACACCTCCTGAACTTTGTCCCACCTGACCTCCTCCTTACTCGGAGGAGAGCTGAGGACCCCCAAGACCCCTCCTCACCTCCCGACCCTTCTGTCTCCCCACAGACCGCGAGAACCAATCCATCCTCATCACGTGAGTCCCCAGGCCTGACGCCGCCCCACAGGTGTGGGGTGGGCCCAGGTGCCCCAGGTGACCCCCATGACCCCTCAGTGACCCCCCCGGTGACCTCCTTGCCCCCCTCCCAGCGGCGAATCGGGGGCGGGGAAAACGGTGAACACCAAACGCGTCATCCAATACTTCGCCAGCATCGCCGCCATCGGCGACCGCAAGAAGGAGGCGGCCAATAGCAACAAGGTAAGGGCGGGGCCTGGCCACGCCCCCCCCACCATGGGGAGGGTCCCCTGGTCGTGTCCCCGCCCACCCGCGGTGTCACCTCCACCCCAGGGCACCCTGGAGGATCAAATCATCCAGGCCAACCCCGCGCTCGAGGCCTTCGGCAACGCCAAGACCGTGCGCAACGACAACTCCTCGCGATTCGTGAGTGGGGCGGGGCCTGGGGGGCGGGGCCTGGGGGGCGGGGCCTTGGGGAGGAGTCTGCAGGGACTTGGGGTGGGGCAGGACCTGTGGGGTGGGGTCTATGGGGTGGGGCCGGTGTCTGTGGGGCATATCGATGGGGTGGGGTCTGTGGGGTGGGGCCAATGTCCATAAGAAGATTAATGGGGTGGGGTCTATGGGGTTGGGTCGGTGTCTGTGGGGTACATCAATGGGGCAGGGTCTATGTGGTGAGTCTGGTGTCTGTGGGGCACATAAATGGGGTGGGGTCCATGGGGTCAGGCTGGTGTCTGTGGGGCACATCGATGGGAGGCGGTCTGTGGGGCGGGGCCAATGTCCATCAGAACATCAATGGGGTGGGGTCTATGGGGTGGGGTCAGTGTCTGTGGGGCACAGTGGTGGGATGGGGTCTATGAGTGGGTTCTGTGAGGTGGAGATTGGATTTTGGGGTCTATGGGGTGAAGTCGGTGTCTGTGGGCGCATCAATGGGGTGGGGTCTGTGGGGTCAGGCTGGTGTCTGTGGGGCACATCAATGGGGTGGGGTCTATGGGGTGTGGTCTATGGGATGAGGCCGGTGTCTGTGGGGCGCATCTATGGGGTGGAGTCTATGGGGTAGGGCCAGTGTCTGTAAGTCACTTCTATGGGGTGGGGTCTATGGGGTGGGGCCAGTGTCTATGGGGCGCATCAATGGGGTGGGGTCTATGGGTGGGTTCTGTGAGGTGGAGATTGGATTTTGGGGTCTATGGGGTGGGGCCAATGTCTATGAGAACATTTATGGGGCAGAGTCTATGGGGTGGGGACGGTGTCTGTGGGGCACATCAATGGGGCAGAGTCCACGGGTGGGCTCTGTGGGGAGGAGACTGTCAGATCTATGGGGCAGGGTCCATTGGGATCTGTGGGGTGGAGCAGGGTCAGTGGGGTGTGGCCAGCGGAATGGGGTCTATGGGGTGGGGTGGAGAGGCTAGGGTCTATGGGGCAGGGTCTATAGGGCTGGGTCTATGGGGTAGGATGGACAGGTTAGGGTCTATGGGGCAGAGTTTATAGGGCTGGGTCTATAGGGCTGGGGTCTATGGGGTAGGATGGACAGGTTAGGGTCTATGGGGCAGGGTCTATAGGGCAGGGTCTATAGGGCTGGGTCTATGGGGTGGGGTCTGAAGATCACAGTGGAAGAGGGGACGGGCTCTATGGGACAGCACCTATGGGGAAGGGTCTATGGGGTGGCCTCTATGGGGCAGGGTCTTTGTGTGGGGCCTGTGGGGCAGGACCTATGGCCCCCACCACCCTTTTAGGGGAAATTCATCCGGATCCACTTTGGGGCCACCGGGAAGTTGGCGTCGGCCGACATCGAGACCTGTGAGTGGCCACAGGGTGGTGGGACCAGGGTTTGGCCACTGTCCGGCCCCTGTCCGTGTGTCCAGAGCCCTCCTCGTCCCTCTGTCCACTTCCTCATCTTTCCATCTCCTCATGTCTCCATCCATCCCTCCCGCCCTCCACATGTCTGTCTGACTTCCTGGTTGGTGGATCCATGAGTTGTCCATCCATCCATCCATCCATCCATCATCCATCCATCCATCATCCATCCATCCATCCATCCATCATCCATCCATCCATCATCCATCCATCCATCCATCCATCCATCATCCATCCATCATTCATCATCCATCCATCCATCCATCATCCATCATCCATCCATCCATCATCCATCCATCCATCCATCCATCCATCCATCCATCCATCCATCCATCATCCATCCATCATCCATCATCCATCCATCCATCCATCCATCCATCCATCCATCCATCCATCCATCATCCATCATCCATCCATCATGCATCCATCCATCATCCATCATCCATCCATCCATCCATCCATCCATCATCCATCCATCCATCCATCCATCATCCATCCATCCATCCATCCATCATCCATCCATCCATCCATCCACCCATCCATCCATCCATCCATCATCCATCCATCCATCCATCCATCATCCATCCATCCATCATCCATCCATCCATGCATCCATCCATCCATCATCCATCATCCATCCATCATCCATCCATCCATCCATCATCCATCATCCATCCATCCATCCATCATCCATCATCCATCCATCATCCATCCATCCGTCCATCCGTCCGTCCGTCCGTCCGTCCGTCCGTCCATCCATCATCCATCCCTCCATATGTTCATCCCACCATCCCTCTCCATGGTTGGTAGAGCCAATGAGTTGGTGTCCTGCCCTGTTGTTCATCTCCTTGTCCCACCATTGTCTCTCCATCCCTCTCCTCACCCCACCTTCTCCCCATCCACCCTCCCAGACCTCCTGGAGAAGTCCCGTGTCATCTTCCAGCTGAAGGCGGAGCGCAACTACCACATCTTCTACCAGATCCTCTCCAACAAGAAGCCGGAGCTTCTGGGTGAGCTGGGCCACCACCATGGCCTCAGGGCTTCTCCTTCCCCCCTCCTCCTGAAATTTTGGAGTGGTTTGAGGAGATTGGGAGTGCTCAGAGGTGTCTCCATCCCACACCAGAGATGCTGCTGGTCACCTCCAACCCCTACGACTACGGGTACGTGTCCCAGGGCGAGGTGACTGTGGCCTCCATCGACGACGCCGAGGAGCTGTTGGCAACCGACGTGAGTGGGGAGGCGTGGAGGGAGGGATGAGTCCATGGATGGATGGATGGATCCGTGGATATAGAGGCCCTCAAATGGGGGGATGACTCCATGGATGGATGGATCCGTGGATATAGAGGCCCTCAAATGGGGGGATGACTCCATGGATGGATGGAGATATGGGGAGATGGATGAAAGGATGGATGTACGAGCTCATGGATGGATGGATCCATGGATATAGAGACCCTCAAATGGGTGGATGAGTCCATGGATTGATGGATTAAGTCCTCAAATGGATTGATGGAAGAATCCGTGGACAGGTGAATCCATGGATGGATGGATGGATGGATGGATGGATGGATGGATGGATGGATGAAGTTCTGAAATTAATGGATGGATCCAGGATAAATGAGTCCTGAGCTGGACAAATGAACCCATGGATGAATGAATGAATGAACGAATCCATGGACAAGTCCTTCAAGTGGACAAACCCATGGCTGGACATGTCCCCATTGACCAGCTGGGCCAACAAGTGGGAAGGACAGTGGGAAATGCCCTCAGGTGGTGACCATCACAGGTGGTGACCATCACAGGTGGTGACCAGCAGAGGCTGTGCCCTCACCTGGCCCCTCCCTCACCTCCTCCACCCCTCCCAGAGCGCCTTTGACGTCCTGGGCTTCACGGCTGAGGAGAAGGCCGGTGTCTACAAGCTGACGGGGGCCATCATGCACTTTGGCAACATGAAGTTCAAGCAGAAGCAGCGCGAGGAGCAGGCGGAGCCGGACGGCACCGAAGGTGGGTCAGGGCGAGGGGGTGACGGGTCAGGGGAGGGGTCACCAGGTGAGGTGGCACCTGACCAGGTGTCTCCCACTCCGCAGATGCTGACAAATCCGCCTACCTGATGGGGCTGAACTCGGCCGACCTGCTCAAGGGCTTGTGTCACCCACGCGTCAAGGTGGGCAACGAGTACGTCACCAAGGGGCAGAGCGTCCAGCAGGTCTACTACTCCATCGGGGCCTTGGCCAAGGCTGTCTACGAGAAGATGTTCAACTGGATGGTGGTGAGGATCAACAACTCGCTGGACACCAAGCAGCCGCGGCAGTACTTCATCGGCGTCTTGGACATCGCTGGCTTCGAGATCTTTGATGTGAGGCTCGAGGCGGGGCAGTGGCGCTGGGCCTTGCATTGAGCCAGCTGGGTGGTGAGGGGATCTCCTGCAGCTTCATGGTGACCTTGGGTGGGGATTGGGTCCTTGTGTTGATGTGGTTGAGTGTTGCGTTGACCTCATTGATCCCAGTGACTCCTTTAGGTGTTGAGTTGACCCTCTTGACCCCACTGGGTGTTGTTTTGAGCCCTTTGCGTCTCAGGTTGACCCCGTTTATCTCATTGGACATTCTGCTGACCCTCTTGGGTGTTGAGCTGTCCCTGTTGACCCCCGCTGGGTATCACTTTGACCCTGTTGACGTTGAGTTGACCCCATGGATCCCATTCAATGTTGTCTTCACCCCACTTGGTGTCAGACTGACCCTGTCCATCCCATCGGGTGTTCAGTTGAACCTGGTGAGCCTTGAGCTGGCCCTGTTGAGTTGTCCCCATTGACCCAATTGGCTCCGTTGGGTGTTGAGTTGACCCCATGGACTCAGGTGGCCCCATTTAGTGTTGAGTCGACCCCATTGGGTGTTGAGTTGACCCCATGGACTCAGATGGCCTCGTTGGGTGTTGAGTTGACCCCATGGACTCCATTGGCCCTGTTGGGTGTTGAGTTGACCCCATTGATGCAGTTGGCCCCATTGGGTTTTGAGTTGACCCCATTGACTCAGGTGGCCCTGTTGGGTGTTGAGTTGGCCCCATGGACTCAGGTGGCCCCATTGGGTGTTGAGTTGACCCCATGGACTCCTTCACCCGTCTCTCGCTCTCCTCCCCCAGTTCAACAGCTTCGAGCAGCTCTGCATCAACTTCACCAACGAGAAGCTGCAGCAGTTCTTCAACCACCACATGTTCGTGCTGGAGCAGGAGGAGTACAAGAAGGAGGGCATTGAGTGGGAGTTCATCGACTTCGGCATGGACCTGCAGGCCTGCATCGACCTCATCGAGAAGGTACCACCACCCCCAGGGCCTCTAGGTCCTCCAGGGGCTGAGGGAGGAGGGCCCGTCCAGCTGGAGCCCCTCAGGTGCCCCAGGAGCAGCTTTTGGGTTGTCCTTGGTGTCCTTCCCGGCCAACAAGGTCTGCTTGTCCACAGCCCATGGGGATCATGTCCATCCTGGAGGAGGAGTGCATGTTCCCCAAGGCCTCAGACATGACCTTCAAGTCCAAACTCTACGACAACCACCTGGGCAAGTCGGCCAACTTCGGGAAGCCACGGAACGTCAAGGGCAAGTCCGAGGCCCACTTCTCGCTCATCCACTACGCCGGCACCGTGGACTACAACATCCTGGGCTGGCTGGAGAAGAACAAGGACCCCCTGAACGAGACGGTGGTGGGGCTCTACCAGAAATCCGCCCTCAAGCTCTTGGCCCACCTCTTCTCCAACTACGCCGGGGCAGACTCCGGTGGGTGATGGAGGGGTGAAGAAGACAGCTCCCACAAAAGTTGTCCTTGTTCCCACCTCACCCCACCGCTCTCCTCCGCAGGCGGCGACAGCGGGAAGGGGAAAGGAGCCAAGAAGAAAGGTTCCTCCTTCCAGACGGTCTCAGCCCTGCACCGGGTGAGGGACCCACTCTGGATCTGCTGCGGGGCAGGGGGAAAACAAACCCTGGTGTAGAGGGTGGTCCCACCACCCCCCAGCCCCTCCCCTGCTCTCCCATTGGTCACCTTCCCCTCTCCTCCCCAGGAGAACCTCAACAAGCTGATGGCCAACCTCAAGACCACCCACCCCCACTTCGTCCGCTGCCTCGTCCCGAACGAGCGGAAGGAGCCGGGTGAGCCAAGGCTGGGGATTGGAGGTTGGGGCGAGGGTGTGGCTCGTGGTTGACCCCTCACCTGTGTCCCCCTCCAGGTGTGATGGACAACGCCCTGGTCATGCACCAGCTCCGCTGCAACGGGGTCCTGGAGGGAATCCGCATCTGCCGCAAGGGCTTCCCCAACCGCATCCTCTACGGGGACTTCCGCCAGCGGTGGGGACACCAAACGGGTTCGGGGAGGGGGGACAACCCCACGGGGGCTGAACTCAGGGCTCACGTCCCCTGTGGCCCCCAGGTACCGCATCCTGAACCCCGCGGCCATCCCCGAAGGGCAGTTCATCGACAGCCGCAAGGGCGCCGAGAAGCTCCTGGGCTCCATCGACATCGACCACAACCAGTACAAGTTTGGGCACACCAAGGTGAGGTCTCGTGGTGCCCGTTCCCTGTGGTCCCGCCATCCCTCAGGTGTTGTGGACCCCATGGTCCCACCATTCACGTGTCCACCTGTCCCTCCCTGTGTCCATCTGTTCCTTCTGGACCCCTACCCCATCCTTCCACCCACCACAACCAGTTTGATCCCACTGGGAGAGATCTCATGGGCTCTGTTCCCTGTGGTCCCACCATCCAAGGTGGACATGGACCTCATGGTCCCGTGATCCTCTTGTCCATCTGTCCATCAACATGTCCATCTGTCCATCTACCCAGACACCTCCCCATCCTTCCACCCACCACAACGCCTTTGGACAAACTGTGGGGACATCCCGTGGTCTCTGCTCCCTGTGGTCCCAGCATCCTTCATGTGTTGTGAACCCCATGGTCCCATGATCCCCATGTCCATCTGTCCATCACCATGTCCATCTGTCCATCTACCCAGACTCCACCCCATCCTTCCACCCACCCACAACCAGTTTGATCCTGCTGGGAGAGATCTCACGGTCCCTGTTTCCTGTGGTCCCACCATGCAAAGTGAACGTGGATCTTGTGGTGCCATGATCCCCATGTCCATCTGTCCATCAACATGTCCATCTATGTAGACACCACCCCATAATTTCACCCACCACAACCAGTTTGATCCCACTGGGTGAGGTCTCGTGGTCCCCGTTCCCTGTGGTCCCACCATCCCTCAGGTGTTGTGGACCTCATGGTCCCACCATTCACGTGTCCATCTGTCCCTCCCTATGTCCATCTGTTCTTTCTGGACCCCTACCCCATCCTTCCACCCAGCCACAACCCCTTTGGACACATTGTGGGGACATCCTGTGGTCTCTGTTATCTGTGGTCTCACCATCCAAGGTGAACATGGACCTCATGGTCCCATGATCAGCGTGTCCATCTGTCCATCTATGTAGACACCACCCCATAATTTCGCCCACCACAACCAGTTTGATCCCACTGGGTGGAGATCTCATTGTCTCTGTTCCCTGTGGTCCCAGCATCCTTCATGTGTTGTGAACCCCATGGTCCCATGATCCCCATGTCCATCTGTCCATCAACATGTCCATCTGTCCATCTACCCAGACTCCACCCCATCCTTCCACCCACCACAACCAGTTTGATCCCACTGGGTGAGATCTCGTGGTTCCTGTTCCCTGTGGTGCCACCATCCGAGGTGGACACAGGCCTCGTGGTCCCACCACCACCTCCTCCCTCCCCTCAGGTCTTCTTCAAGGCAGGGCTCCTGGGCCAGCTGGAGGAGATGCGTGACGAGCGCCTGTCCCGCATCATCACCCGCATCCAGGCGCGGGCGCGGGGGCAGCTCATGCGCATCGAGTTCAAGAAGATCGTGGAGCGCCGGTGAGATGGGGCTGGGCCTTCTGCTCACCTGGTCACCTGGCTGGGCAAGTGGTGGCACCTGTGTCCTCCTTCTCCTCCTCCTCCTGGTAGGGACGCGCTGCTGGTGATCCAGTGGAACCTCCGGGCCTTCATGGGGGTGAAGAACTGGCCGTGGATGAAGCTCTACTTCAAGATCAAGCCCTTGCTGAAGAGCGCGGAGACGGAGAAGGAGATGCAGGTCGGTGGGGTGGACAGGGCATGGTGGGACCACCACCACCATCACCGGGATGGTCTAGGGGGTGTTGGATGAGGGTCTTTGACCTTCTCGGGGTCTCCTGGAGCAGAACATGAAGGAGGAGTACGGGCGGCTGAAGGACGCCCTGGAGAAGTCGGAATCGCGGCGGAAGGAGCTGGAGGAGAAGATGGTCTCCATGCTGCAGGAGAAGAACGACCTCCAGCTCCAAGTGCAGGCTGTGAGTCCGATCAGCCCAAAACCACATCACAGGTGTGACCGCCACCCCCACCACACCCTGGGGCAATCCTGCTTCACTTGCCACCTCTCCCCCAACAGGAGCAGGACAACCTGAACGACGCCGAGGAGCGCTGTGACCAGCTGATCAAGAACAAGATCCAGCTGGAGGCCAAGGTGAAGGAGCTGACAGAACGGCTGGAGGATGAGGAGGAGATGAACGCCGAGCTGACAGCCAAGAAGAGGAAGCTGGAGGATGAATGCTCGGAGCTGAAGAAGGACATTGATGACCTGGAGCTGACCCTGGCCAAGGTGGAGAAGGAGAAACACGCGACTGAGAACAAGGTGAGGATGGGGAGAGGCCTTGGCCTCAAGGTGAGGGGACTTGAGTCTGCTCGGCCTTGTTGGGTTGGGTTGAGGAGACTCAAGGCTAGTTGGGTTGGTGAGACGTAAAACTGGTTGGGTTGGGTTGAGTTGGGTTGAGTTGGGTTGGATTGGTGAGACGTAAAACTGGTTGGGTTGGGTTGAGATGATCAAGGATGGTTCAGATGGGTTGAGAAGACATGAGATATTGAGGACACCCAAGGCTGGGTGGGATCTGTTAGCTTGGGTGGAGGAGACCCAAGGCAGGTTGGGAAGATCCAGTGTTGTTTGGGATGGGCTCATTGAGAAGACCCAAAGTCCTTTGGGTGCTCCTGCATTGAAACAACCTCTTTGGACAAGGTGAACATCAACCTCCCCCAACTCTGCCCCATCCCAGCACTGAGCTGGAGGCCGGACACTTCTCCTACAGGTCAAGAACCTGACGGAGGAGATGGCGGGGCTGGACGAGACCATCGCCAAGCTGGCCAAGGAGAAGAAGGCTCTGCAGGAGTCCCACCAGCAGACACTGGACGACCTGCAGGCCGAGGAAGACAAGGTCAACACCTTGACTAAGGGCAAAGTCAAGCTGGAACAGCAAGTGGACGATGTGAGTGTGGCTGGTCCCATCCCAGGCCCTGCTGAGGAACTTCTGGGGCAAAGACGAGCAGAACTTGAGGTTTCTCCCCGTTTCTGTGTTCCTGCACAGCTTGAAGGCTCCCTGGAGCAGGAGAAGAAGATCCGGATGGACCTGGAACGGGCCAAGAGGAAACTGGAAGGTGACCTGAAGCTGACCCAGGAGAACATCATGGATCTGGAGAATGACAAGCAGCAGCTGGAGGAGAAGCTCAAGAAGTGAGGCTGGATCCCCCTGCCACGTGAGGTCCAGTTGAGGGTCTCAGGTGAGACCTCACTTGCCTCCACTTCTTCCACAGGAAGGAGTTTGAGATCCACCAGCAGAACAGCAGGATCGAGGACGAGCAGGCGCTGGCTCTGCAGCTCCAGAAGAAGCTGAAGGAGCTACAGGTGCGGGGGGAAGCTGGGTCTGTGTCTCATTGGGTTGGACTGGAGCATCTCCAGGTGATTTGGTTGGGTTGAAGAGCAACCTGGCAGTTGAGATGGAGAGTCTCAAGGTGGTTTTGTTTGAGTGGAAGAGACTCCACTTATCTGGGTCAGTTTTGGTGGGGTTGAAGAGTCTCCAGCTGGTTGGGCTGGGTTGAGTCTCCAACTGGTTGGGTTGACCTGAATGGTCTCCAACTGCTTGGGTTGGGTCGAGTTGAGTGGATTCAAGTGTACCAAAGCTGCTTGAGTTGGGTTGAGCGGAGGGATTGGGGGTTCACCCAAGTTGCTTTGAAGAACCTTCAGCTGGTTGAGCTGGAGAGTCTCCAACTGGCTGAGTTGGGTTGAGGGTCCACCTCGTTGGGTTGAGTTGCGTTGAAGAACCTTCAGCTGGTTGAGCTGAAGCATCTCCAACTAGTTGAGTTGGGTTGAGTTGCTTTGAAGAACCTTCAGCTGGTTGGGCTGGAGAGTCTCCAACTGGCTGAGTTGGGTTGAGTGTCCACCTTGCTGGGTTGAGGTGCTCTGAAGAACCTTCAGCTGGTTGGGCTGGAGAGTCTCCAACTGGTTGAGTTAGGTTGAGTGTCCACCTTGTTGGGCTGAGCACCCTCTTGGCATGCAGGCACGGATCGAGGAGCTGGAGGAGGAGCTGGAGGCGGAGCGGACGGGCCGGGCCAAGGTGGAGAAGCAGCGCTCGGAGCTGTCGCGGGAGCTGGAGGAGCTCAGCGAGCGGCTGGAGGAGGCCGGCGGTGCCACCTCGGCGCAGCTGGAGCTCAACAAGAAGAGGGAGGCGGAGTTCCAGAAGCTGCGGCGCGACCTGGAGGAGGCCACGCTGCAGCACGAGGCCACGGCGGCCGCACTGAGGAAGAAGCACGCCGACAGCGTGGCCGAGCTGGGCGAGCAGCTGGACAACCTCCAGCGTGTCAAGCAGAAGCTGGAGAAGGAAAAGAGCGAGCTCAAGCTGGAGCTGGACGACCTCAGTGCCAACGTGGAGCAGCTGATCAAGTCTAAGGTAGGAGGAGGTTGAGATGGACAGCAGGGAATCGTGGGATCGTTTGTGTGGGACAGGACCCTTGGGAACATCCGGTTCTATCAACACCTGGGAAGGGACACCTTCCACTAGACCAGGCTGACTTGGGTTAAGTTGGGCTGAAGAATCTTCAACTGGTTGAGTTGGGTTGAGGGTCCACCTCGTTGGGTTGAATTGTGTTGCAGAACCTTCAGCTGGTTGGGTTGGAGTCTCCAACTGGTTGAGTTGGGTTGAGTTGCTTTGAAGTACCTTCAGCTGGTTGGGCTGGAGAGTCTCCAACTTGTTGAGTTGGGTTGAGCGTCCACCTCGTTGGGTTGAGTTGTGTTGCAGAACCTTCAGCTGGTTGGGTTGGAGAGTCTCCAACTGGTTGAGTTGGGTTGAGCGTCCACCTCGTTGGGTTGAGTTGCGTTGAAGAACCTTCAGCTGGTTGGGCTGGAGAGTCTCCCCATGGCTGAGTTGACCTTAGCTGGGTTGAAATGAAGATTCTCCACGTGGTTGGGATGGGTTGAGTGCAGGGTTGGGTGGATCCCACCCAGGGTTCCACCAGACCAGGTGGCTCCAAGCCCTGTCCATCGTGGCCTTGGACACCTCCAGCCATGGGGCGTGTCCACCCCACCATAGCCCCCAGCACCACCCCTCCTCTGGCCCCTCCCTGCAGGTGGCCATGGAGAAGATGTCGCGCTCCATGGAGGACCAGGCCGCCGAGCACTTGGCGAAGCTGGAGGAGACCCAACGTGTCCTCAACGACGCCAACACCCAACGGGCCAAGCTGCAGACGGAGAACGGTGGGAGCCGACCCTGGGTGGCCCCACCCCCGCCCCACACCTGCACCGCCATCCCCCACCCCACCTCACCCCCACCCCACACCTGAAGCCCCTCCCCCCCGTGCAGGTGAGCTGTCGCGGCAGCTGGAGGAGAAGGAGGCGCTGGTGTCCCAGCTGACCCGCGGCAAGGTGTCCTACACCCAGCAGCTGGAGGACCTGAGGAGGCAGCTGGAGGAGGAGATGAAGGTGGGGTCTGATGGGCGGTGAGAAGACCTGGGGGGGTGAGGTCCAGGTGGGTCACAGGTGTCCTTCACCCTCATGGTCACTGGTTCAGAATGGTTGGGTCAGGTGGGTCCATCTACAGTGGTTCCATCCAAGGTGGGTTCCATCTACAGGGGGTTCTGCTGTAGGAGGTACAGGGAGTGTTGGGTTGGTCTGCAGAAGGTCTGGTTGGGTTGAGGTGATGAAGTCCACCTCCTGCTGAGCTGGAGACCCCAGGAAGCTCAAGCTGACTTGGATCCAACAGTTCCACCTTCTCCTGAAGGTGTGAGGAAGGTTGGGTTGATCTGGAAGAGCTTGGGTTGGTCTATGGAAGGTCCAAGGGTGATTGGGCGGATCTGGAGAAGCTTGGCTTGGTCTGCAGATGGTCCGGTTGGGTTGAGGTGATTCAGACCAGCTCCTGCTGAGCTGGAGACACCAAAAAGCTCAAACTGACTTGGATCCAACGGTTCCACCTTCTCCTGAAGGTGTAGGGAAGGTTGGGTTGATCTGGAAGAGCTTGGGTTGGTCTATGGAAGGTCCAAGGGTGATTGGGTTGGTGTAAAGTGGTCTAAAGAGGGGCTGGGTTGGTCTATGGAAGGTCCAAATAAGGTTGGCCTACAGAAGGTCTGGAGAAGGTTGGCTTGGTCTACAGAAGGTCTGGTTGGGAGACCCTTGGGAGAATGTTCTGGAGAAGGTTTTGGAGGAGACATTGCCCCATGGCTGGAGCTTCTGTGGCATCAGGGGTGGAGATCACCCTTGGGAGAATGTTCTGGAGAAGGTTGTGGTGATGAAGACCAGCTCCTGCTGAGCTGGAGACCCCAAGAAGTTCAAGTTGACTTGGACGCAATGGCCCCACCTTCTCCTGAAGGTGTAGGGAAGGTTGGGTTGATCTGGAAAAGCTTGGGTCGGTCTATGGAAGGTCCTAACAGGGTTGGGTTGGTCTGCAGAAGCTTGGCTTGGTCTGCAGAAGGTCTGGTTGGGTTGTGGTGATTCAGACCAGCTCCTGCTGAGCTGGAGACACGAAAAAGCTCAAACTGACTTGGATCCAATGGTGCCACCTTCTCCTGAAGGTGCAAGGAAGGTTGGGTTGATCTGGAAGAGGATGGGTTGTCCTACAGAAGGTCTGGAGAAGCTTGGCTTGGTCTGCAGAAGGTCTGGTTGGGTCATGGTGATTCAGACCAGCTCCTGCTGAGCCAGAGACACCCAAGAGGACTCCAGGTGCCCTGGAGTCACCTCCGGGTGCCACCTTCTCCTCACCAGGCCAAGAACGCGCTGGCGCACGCGCTGCAGTCGGCCCGGCACGACGGGGACCTGCTGCGGGAGCAGTACGAGGAAGAGACCGAGGCCAAGGCCGAGCTCCAGCGCGCGCTCTCCAAGGCCAACTCCGAGGTGGCCCAGTGGAGGACCAAGTATGAGACAGACGCCATCCAACGCACCGAGGAGCTGGAGGAGGCCAAGTGAGTCACCATGGCTGGAGCTCCTGTGGCATCAGGGGTGGAGCTCACCCCTGGGAGAATGTTCTGGAGAAGGTTTTAGAGAAGTCTGAGTGAGTCATGGCCCAATGCGTGGAGTTTCTGTGGGGTCAGGGTGGAGATCACCCTTGGGAGAAGCTTTGGAGGTTTTAGAGGTTAAGTCGTCTCCTCGTGGGTGGAGCTCTTGTCAGAGGGGTGGACACCACCCCCTGGAGAAGGTTCTGGAGGAGGAAGAGGAGGCCAAGTGAGTCTTGCCCCATAGATGGAGATTCTGTGGGCTTAGGGAGCTGGAAACCACCGGAAAAAGTTCTGGAGAAGGTTTTAGAGGTTGAGTCACCTTCCCATGGATGTAGCTCCTGTGGGGTCAGGGTGGAGGCCATCCACAGGAGAAGTTTTGGAAGTTTTAGAGATTAAGTCGTCTCCTCATGGGTGCAGTTCCTGTGGGGTCAGAGGGGTGGAGACCACCTGCTGGAGAAGGTTCTGGAGGAAGAAGAGGAGGCCAAGTGAGTCTTGTCCCATAGATGCAGATCCTGTGGGGTTGGGGAGCTGGAAACCACTGGAAAAAGTTCTGGAGAAGGTTTTAGAGGTTGAGCCACCTTCCCATGGATGTAGCTCCTGTGGGGTCAGGGGTGGAGATCACCCTTGGGAGAACGTTCTGGAGAAGGTTTCAGAGGAGTCATCGCCCCATGGGTGCAGCTTCTGTGGGGTCAGGGGTGGAGAATGTTCTGGAGAAGGTCCTGGTGGAGGTAGAGTGCCCTGGAGATGGTAGAGGAGATGCCAAGAAGAACCTTGGCCAGTGGCTGGGTGGGAGGAAGGCTCGAGCAGCCCCACCTGGCCCAGGGGTGACCCCAGGTGGTCCCTGGGGCAGGAAGAAGTTGGCGCAGCGGCTGCAGGAGGCCGAGGAGGCCGTGGAGGCCGTCAACGCCAAATGCTCCTCTCTGGAGAAGACCAAGCACCGGCTGCAGAACGAGATCGAGGACCTGATGGCCGACGTGGAGCGGTCGAACGCGGCCGCCGCTGCCCTGGACAAGAAGCAGAGGAACTTTGACAAGGTGGGCGGGTGTGGCAGGTTGGGGACGGCCGGGCGGGGCCAGGTGGCTGCAGGGTGACACCTGGCTGCTGTCCCCAGGTGCTGGCCGAGTGGAAGCAGAAGTTCGAGGAGTCTCAGACGGAGCTGGAGGCATCCCAGAAGGAGGCCAGGGCCCTCAGCACCGACCTCTTCAAGCTGAGGAACATCTACGAGGAGTCCCTGGAGCACCTGGAGACCTTCAAGAGGGAGAACAAGAATCTCCAAGGTGACACCCCGGGTCCCTCTGCCCACGTGGGTGTTCCCCGCCCGTTCCCCACGGGGTCTGACGGGCTCTCACCTGGGCAGAGGAGATCTCGGACCTCACGGAGCAGCTCGGCGCCGGCAACAAATCCATCCACGAGCTGGAGAAGGTCCGGAAGCAGCTGGACGCCGAGAAGCTGGAGCTCCAAGCCGCTCTGGAAGAGGCTGAGGTGGATCAAGCCCCGTCCCACCCCATGCCTGCCTTCTCCTGGTGGGACGTCCACGCTCTGCGGTCCTCAAGGTCCTCTCTGTCCTCCCCAGGCCTCCCTGGAGCACGAGGAGGGGAAGATCCTGAGGGCGCAGCTGGAGTTCAACCAGGTGAAGGCGGAGTACGAGCGGAAGCTGGGCGAGAAGGAGGAGGAGATGGAGCAGGTGAAGCGCAACCACCTGCGCGTGGTGGAGTCGCTCCAGACCTCGCTGGACGCCGAGACCCGGAGCCGCAACGAGGCCCTGAGGCTGAAGAAGAAGATGGAGGGCGACCTCAACGAGATGGAGATCCAGCTCAGCCACGCCAACCGTGGTGCCAACGAGGCCCAGAAGCAGGTCAAGGCTCTGCAGGGCTACCTGAAGGTACCTGTCCATGTGGCGTGGAGAGGTAGGAGGTGCCTGAAGGTCCCACAGGGAGATGGAGGTGCAGGAGGTACCTGAAGGTCCCATGAGGACATGGAGGTGCAGGAGGTACCTGAAGGTCCCATAGGTACTTGGAGGTTCAGGAGTTACCTGAAGGCACCTGTCCTTGTGACATGGAGGGGTAGGAGATGACTGAAGGTTCCACGGGGACATGGAGGTGTAGGAGATACCTGAAGGTACCAGTCCATGTGGTGTGGAGTTGTTGGAGGTGTCTGAAGGTCCCATGGGGACATGGAGGTGCCAGAGATACCTGAAGGTACCTGTCCATGTGGCATGGAGAGGTAGGAGGTGCCTGAAGGTCCCACAGGGACACGGAGGTGCAGGAGGTACCTGAAGGTCCCTGTCCATGGGGATATTGAGGTCCTGAAGGTACCTGCCCTTGGGGACATGGAGGTGTAGGAGGTACCTCCAAGTACACCAGGGACACTGGGATGCAGGAGATACCTGTCCTGTGGGACATGGAGGTGTAGGATGCTCCTCAAGGTACCTGTCTGTGGGGACATTGAGGTCCTGAAGGTAGCTGTCCATGGGGACCTTGGGGTGTAGGAGGTCCCACCACCCAACAGGGGTGGTTTGATGGACCCACCACCCCTTCCCACCACCCCATGTCCAGGTGGACCCACCACCCCTTCCCACCCCATGTCTGGGTGGACCCACCACCCCTTCTCACCACCCCATGTCCGGGTGGACCCACCACCCCATGGCTGGTTGGACCCACCACCTCTTCCCACCCCATGTCCGGGTGGACCCACCACCCCTTCCCACCACCCCCAGGACACACAGCTGCAGCTGGATGATGCGGCAAGGGTCGGGGAGGACCTGAAGGAGAACGTGGCCATGGTGGAGCGCAGGAACACCCTGCTGCAGTCCGAGCTGGAGGAGCTCCGGGGCCTGGTGGAACAGACCGAGAGGGCCCGGAAATTGGCCGAGCAGGAGCTGATCGAGGCCAGCGAGAGGGTCCAGCTCCTCCACTCGCAGGTGAGACCTCACCTGCCTGCCAGGAGAGGGGCCACCTCCATCCAGGGGTGCTCCAGCCCAGGAGAAACAGCTCTGGTGGCTTGGTCGAGGAGCTCAAGGTGGCTCGGGGTGGTGCAGACCCAACATCTCCCCCTCCTCCTCAAGGGTTGGTCTGGAGGAGGTTGGGTTGGTCTAAAGAAGGTCCAAGGAGGGTTGAGTTGGTCCATGGAAGGTCTGGTTGGATTGGGGTGATGAAGACCAACCCTTGCTGAGCTGGAGACCCCCAAGATGGCTCCAGCTTACCCGGACAGTGCCACCTTCTCCTGAAGGTCTCAGGAGGGTTGAGTTGGTCCATGGAAGGTCTGGTTGAGAAAGACCAACCCTTGCTGAGCTGTAGACCCCTAAGATGGCTCCAGTTGACCTGGACCCTACAGTGCCACCTTCTCCTGAAGGTCTCAGGAGGGTTGGGTTGGTCTGGAGGAGGTTGGCTTGGTCTGAAGAAGATGATCCAAGGAGGGTTGGGTTTGGTTGGAGGAGGTTGAGTTGGTCCATGGAAGATCTGGTTGGATTGGGGGATGAAGACCAGCTCTCACTGAGCTGGAGACCCCTAAGATGGCTCCAGTTGACCCGGACCCTACAGTGCCACCTTCTCCTGAAGGTCTCAGGAGGGTTGGGTTGATCTGGAGGAGGTTGGCTTGGTCTATGGAGAGTCCAAGGAACATTTGGTTGGCCTGCAGAAGGGTGGCGTCCATTTCTCTGTTGTGTCACCAAGATCTCCAGATCTTTCACCCCGCAGAGGCACAGGGGAGTCTCCAAGACCTGTGGGGACCGAGGGGGTGGGACAGCAGACCCTGGGCCACCTCCTGAGGTCCCTCTTGCTCCCTCCAGAACACCAGCCTCATCAACCAGAAGAAGAAGATGGAGGGTGACATCTCCCAGCTGCAGACAGAGGTGGAAGAGGCCGTCCAGGAGTGCCGGAATGCCGAGGAGAAGGCCAAGAAGGCCATCACTGACGTGAGTGTCCCAGCGGGGTCATCACTGGGGCCATCATTGAGGCCACCACTGGGGTCATCACCAGGGTCATCACTGGGGCCACCACCATGGCCATCAGTGAGGCCACCACTGGGGTCATCACTGGGGCCATCACCGGGGCCATCACAAGGGTCATCAATGGGATCATCACCAGGACCATCACTGGGGCCACCACTGGGGTCAACACCGGGGTCATCACCAGGGCCATCACCGGGGCCACCAGTGGGGTCATTAATGGGGCCACCACCGGAGCCATCACCAGAGCCATCAGTGGGATCACCACCGGGGCCACCACCCTGACTACCACCCCGACCACCACTGGGGCCATCACCGGGGCCATCACCAGGGCTACCACTGGGTTCATCACTGGGGCCATCACCGAAGTCCATCACCGGGGCCACCACTGGGTTCATCACTGGGGTTATCACTGGGGCCACCACTGGGGCCACCACCGGGGCCACCAGCGGGACCACCACCACGGAGAATGTGCCATGGACCCCCTTCTTGTCCCCCTGCGGGCAGGCGGCCATGATGGCAGAGGAGCTGAAGAAGGAGCAGGACACGAGCGCGCACCTGGAGCGCATGAAGAAGAACATGGAGCAGACCATCAAGGACCTGCAGCTGCGGCTGGACGAGGCCGAGCAGCTGGCCCTCAAGGGCGGCAAGAAGCAGCTGCAGAAGCTGGAGGGGCGCGTGCGGGAGCTGGAGAACGAGCTGGAGGCCGAGCAGAAGCGCAACGCCGAGAGCGTCAAGGGGCTGCGCAAGTCCGAGCGGCGCATCAAGGAGCTCAGCTACCAGGTGAGACCACGGAGGTGACACCATGGGGGTAGGTCAAGGAGATCAGGTACCAGGTGAGACCATGGAGGTGAGACCATGGAGGTGAGACAATAGAGGTGGGTCAAGGAGCTCAGCTACCAGGTGAGACAACGGAGGTGAGAACATGGAGGTGGGTCAAGGAGATCAGCTACCAGGTGAGACCATGGAGGTGAGACAATGGAGGTGAGACCATGGCAGGGGGTCAAGGAGCTCAGCTACCAGGTGAGACCATGGAGGTGAGACCATGGGGGTAAGATCATGGTGGTGGATCAAGGAGCTCAGTTACCAGGTGAGACCACAGAGGTGAGACTTAGGTAACAGGTGAGACCATGGTGGGGGGGTCAAGGAGCTGAGGTACCAGGTGAGATCATGGAGGTGACACTCAGCAACCAGGTGAGACCATGGAGGTGAGACTGTGGCTCACCTGGGTGGGTGGGTCAGCTACAAGGTGAGACCACACAGGTGACACTCAGCTACCAGGTGAGACCATGAGGGTGAGACTCAGGTACCAGGTGAGACCACGGGGGTGACACCATGGGGGTGAGACAGACCATGGGGGTGGGTCAAGAAGCTCAGCCACCAGGTGAGGCTCAGGTGAGAACACCTGAGCAGATCATGGAGATCAGGTGCAGATGAGACCATTGAGGTGGGTCATGGAGCTCAGCCACCAGGTGACAGCACCTGGGTGGGTCAAACTCAGCTACCAGATGAGGCCACCACAGCATGGCCTCTCTTGAGTGACACCTGTGGGGGATAAAAAATGGGCAGAGATGGTGGCCCCAGGGATGTGGTCAACCCAGAGTGTTCATGGGGTGACCACAGGGACACAGGTGACCCAAGACATGGTGGCCACAGGAACAAAGATGACCCAGAACATTCATTGGGTGACCAAAGGGACGTGGGTGACACAGGACCTGGTGGCCAGGGGGACACAGGAAGTCTCTGAGAAGGGAAACTGAGACACAGGATGTGTGGCTGTGCTCTGGTCAAGTGTCCAACACTGTCCCTGTTCCCCCAGACGGAGGAGGACAAGAAGAACCTGCTGCGGCTGCAGGACCTGGTGGACAAACTGCAGATGAAAGTCAAGGCCTACAAGAGACAGGCGGAGGAGGCGGTGGGTGAATGGGACAGAGGGACGGACGGACGGACAGATGGATGATGGATGGATGATGGATGGATGGATGGATGGATGGATGGATGGATGATGGATGGATGGATGGATGGATGGATGATGGATGGATGGATGATGGATGGATGGATGGATGGATGGATGGTGGATGGATGGATGGATGGATGGATGGATGGATGATGGATGGATGGATGATGGATGGATGGATGGATGGATGATGGATGGATGGATGATGGATGGATGGATGATGGATGGATGGATGGATGGATGGATGGATGATGGATGGATGATGGATGATGGATGGATGGATGATGGATGGATGGATGGATGGATGGATGATGGATGATGGATGGATGGATGGATGGATGATGGATGATGGATGGATGATGGATGGATGGATGGATGATGGATGATGGATGGATGGATGGATGGATGGATGGATGGATGGTGGATGGATGGATGGATGGATGGATGGTGGATGGATGGATGGATGGATGGATGATGGATGGATGGATGATGGATGGATGGATGGATGGATGATGGATGGATGGATGATGGATGGATGATGGATGGATGGATGGATGGATGGATGGATGATGGATGGATGGATGGATGGATGGATGGATGATGGATGATGGATGGATGATGGATGGATGGATGATGGATGGATGATGGATGGATGGATGGATGGATGGATGGATGATGGATGGATGGATGGATGGATGGATGGATGATGGATGATGGATGGATGATGGATGGATGGATGGATGGATGATGGATGGATGGATGATGGATGGATGGATGATGGATGGATGATGGATGGATGGATGGATGGATGATGGATGGATGGATGGATGATGGATGGATGGATGGATGATGGATGGATGGATGATGGATGGAGGATGGATGGATGGATGGATGGATGGATGGATGGATGATGGATGGATGGATGGACAGATGGATGATGGATGATGGATGGATGGATGGATGGATGGATGGATGGATGGATGGATGGATGATGGATGGATGGATGGATGGATGGACGGACGGATGGATGGATGGATGGATGGATGGATGGATGGATGGATGATGGATGGATGGATGATGGATGGATGGATGATGGATGGATGATGGATCCATGGATGGACGGATGGATGAAGCCACCTCAGCTGTGGGGTGCCTGGAGAACATCCACACCTCCCTGTGGCCCCCGCACTGACCTCCCGCACCCCCTCCAGGAGGAACAGGCCAACACCAACCTGGCCAAGTTCCGGAAGGCGCAGCACGAGCTGGACGAGGCCGAGGAACGCGCCGACATCGCCGAGTCCCAGGTCAACAAACTGCGGGCCAAGAGCCGCGACATCGGAACCAAGGTGGGACCTCCTGTCACCTCCTGTCACCTCCTGTCACCCCCTGTCACCTCCTGTCACCTCCTGTCACCCCCTGTCACCCCCCACAGCTGCCCCACAACCCCTCCTGGACCTTCTCTCTCCTGTCCCATTTCAGAAGCTGCATGATGAGGAGTGACCCGTCCCTAGAAGGACCCACCAGCCCCACCCCAGCATGATGAGTGACCCCCACCATGGGACGCGTGACCCATCACCACCATGAGGGACCTCCACCCAAAGTGACTCTCCACAAGTCACCCCAAGTGACCCATCACCACCATGAGGGACTCCACTGCCACCGCAAGTGACCCACCATGGTGAAGGACCCACCGTGACCATAACTGACCAACCAACACTGTGTTGGACTCACCACCACCATCATGGACCCACCTCTAAAGACACATGATGATGATGCTGATGGTGATGATGATGGACCCATGATGATGCTCATGGACCCATCACCACCATGATGGACCCACCATGATGATGATGATGATGATGATGATGATAGACTCATCACCATGATGGAGTCACAATCTCTGACCCACCATGATGATGATGGACCCACCATGATGATGCTCATGGACCCATCACTACCACAATGGACCCATCATGATGATGATGATGGAGTCACCACCATGACGGAATCACCCCTCTGACCCACCATGATGATAATGGACCACCATGATGGACCCATGATGATGATGATGATGATGATGATGATGATGATGATGATGATGATGATGATGGACCCACCACCATGATGGAATCACCACCTCTGACCCACCATGATGATGATGATGATGATGATGATGATGATGATGATGATGATGGACCCACCATGATGGACTCATGACATGATGATGCTCGTGGACCCATCACCACCATGATGGACCCACCATGATGATGATGATGATGATGATGATGATGATGATGTACCCACCATGATGGACCCATGATGATGCTTATGGACCCATCACCACCATGATGGACCCACCATGATGATGATGATGATGATGATGATGATAGACTCATCACCATGATGGAGTCACAATCTCTGACCCACCATGATGATGATGGACCCACCATGATGATGCTCATGGACCCATCACTACCACAATGGACCCATCATGATGATGATGATGGAGTCACCACCATGATGGAATCACCCCTCTGACCCACCATGATGATAATGGACCACCATGATGGACCCATGATGATGATGATGATGATGATGATGATGATGATGATGATGATGATGATGATGGACCCACCACCATGATGGAATCACCACCTCTGACCCACCATGATGATGATGGTCCCACCATGATGGACCCATGATGATGCTCATGGACCCATCACCACCATGATGGACCCACCATGATGATGATGATGATGATGATGATGATAGACTCATCACCATGATGGAGTCACAATCTCTGACCCACCATGATGATGATGGTCCACCATGATGGACCCATGATGATGATGATGATGATGGACCACCACCATGACGGAATCACCACCTCCGACCCATGATGATGATGGACCCATGATGATGATGATGATGATGATGATGATGATGATGATGATGATGGACCCACCACCATGATGGAGTTGCCACCTCTGACCCACCATGATGATGATGGACCCACCATGATGGACTCATGATGATGATGATGATGATGATGATGATGGCACCGCCACCACAAGTGACCCCCAAACCCACCACTGACACCTCCCACCCCCCGTCCAAGACGAGGGGACCCCAACACCATCACCAATTAATGAATGAGCCACAGAAGGGACACAATGTCCCCTCGGCCACCCCACCCCAAAAACACGACCCTGAGCAGCACCAGGTGTGGGACAAGGTTTAATTTGGGGGTGGGGGGCAGGACCAGGCGGAGAGGGGACAGAGGGGGACAATGGGACAGTGGCGGGGGGTGGTGGCCTTCAGCCACCCTCCATGTCGGGATCTGGAGGAGAAAGAGTTGGAGATGGTGGAGAAGGAGAACCCAGGTGCACCCATCCCACCTGAAGGGGTCCCAGATGTCCCCAACCCCACCCAAGGATGTCCCAGGTGTCCCCAAGGCTGTCACAGGTGTCCCAATCCTACCCAAGGTGCCCCAGGTGTCCCCAACCCCACCCAAAGGTGTCTCAGATGTCTCCAACCCCACCCATGGAGATCCCAGGTGTCCCCAACCTCACCCAAGGGTGTCCCCAACCCTACCCCAGGCTGTCCCAGGGTGTCCCAAACCCCACCCAAGGTGTCCCAGGTGTCCCCAAACCTACCCAAAGGTGTCTCCAACCTCACCCCAGGTGTCCCCCAGTGTCCCTCAGTGTCCCTCACCCTGTCCCGGGGCCACCCACATGCGGAAGGTGACAAAGGTGTCCCCCCCAACCCCACCCAAGGTTATCCCAGGTGTCCCCACCCCACCCAAGGGTGTCACAGGTGTCCCCAAGCCCACCCAAGGGTGTCCCAAGTGTTCCCACACCACCCCAGGACGTCCCAGGTGTCCCCAACTCCACCCCAGGGTCCTCCAGATGTCCCCAACCCCATCCAAGAGTGTCCCAGGTGTCCCCAACTCCACCCCAGGGTCCCCCAGATGTCCCCAACCCCACGCAAGGTGCCCCAGGTATTCCCAACCCCACCCAAGGTGCCCCAGGTATTCCCAAGCCCACCCCAGGGTGTCTCAGGTGTCCCAAACCTCACCCATGGATGTCCCCAAGCCCACCCAAGGGTGTCCCATGGATGTCCCTCACCCTGTCCCGGTGCCACCCGCGTGCGGAAGGTGACGAAGGTGTCGAAGGCGAAGACCAAGGCCAGGAGGAGGCTGAAGGTCTGGGGGGAGGGGAAGGGGGCGTGTCCCGGTCACTCGGGGGCGGGGCTCAGGGAGGGGGCGGGGCTTGGGGACACTCACGAAGGTGGTGGCAGCCAGGGCGTCCCGGGACGAGGCCAAGGCCACCAGGGCGGCCACGAGGAAGATGAGGGTGCCGCTGATGGCCCGGAGCAGGTCCTGGGGGGGACAGTGGGGGGACACCGTGGGGACATGGGGGGGTGACATGGAGGGGACACCATGAGATGGACATGGAGGGGCAGCAGCAGGACACCTTAGGGGCGTGGGGGACACCGTGGGGATGGAGGCGGTGACAATGGGGCCACCGTGGGGATGACAAGGGGACATGGATGACACATGAGGACAGGGAGGGGCCACCATGGAGGGGACACCATGGAGGGGCCACCATGGACATGGCAAGGGGACATGGAGAGGCCACCATGGAGGCCACCGTGGGGATGACAAGGGGACATGGATGTCACCATGAGGACAGGGAGGGGCCACCATGGAAGGGACACCATGGGGATGACATGGGAACACAGAGGGGACACCATGGAGGGGACACCATGGACATGGCAAGGAGACACGGAGAGGCCACCGTGGAGGCCACCATGGGGGTGACAAGGAGACAGGGAGGGGCCACCATGGAGGGGCCACCATGTCCACGACAAGGGACATTGAAGAGCCACCATAGGGATGACACGGGAACACTGAGGGGCCACCGTAGAGGCCACCATGGAGCTGCCACCATGGAGGACATCATGGGGGTGACAAAGGGACATGGAGGGGCCTCTATGCTTGTCCCCTTTTGTCCCCGTCTGTCCCTGTCTGTCCCCATTTGTCCCCATTTGTCCCCCTGTCCCTGTACATCCCCATTTGTCCCTGTTTGTCCCCATTTGTCCCCATCTGTCCCCGTCTATCCCCGTTTGTCCCCATTTGTCCCCCTCTGTCCCCATTTGTCCCCATTTGTCCCCGTTTGTCCCCGTGTGTCCCCGTCTGTCCCAGTCAGTCCCTGTCTGTCCCCCTCTGTCCCCATTTGTCCCCCTCTGTCCCCCCTGTCCCCCTCTGTCCCCATTTGTCCCCATCTGTCCCCCCTGTCCCCATCTGTCCCCATTTGTCCCCTCTGTCCCCATCTGTCCCCATTTGTCCCCATCTGTCCCCCTCTGTCCCCATCTGTCCCCATTTGTCCCCTCTGTCCCCGTCTGTCCCCTCTGTCCCCCTCTGTCCCCCTCTGTCCCCATTTGTCCCCTCTGTCCCTATCTGTCCCCATCTGTCCCCGTTTGTCCCCGTTTGTCCCCATTTATCCCCGTTTGTCCCCCTGTCCCCTCCGTACCAGGCAGGTGCCGTAGCCGGGGGGCAGCCGGGGGGGGTCCCTGAGCAGGAGCCCCCCCAGCGCCGCCGCCCCCGCCAGGGTCTGGAGCAGCGCCGGGGCCAGAGTGGGGGGCGCGGGGGGGGACAGCAGCGCCACCACCCCCCCCGACAGCACCTGGGGGGACAGAGGGGGGACACCGAGGGGTCATGGGGGGGTCACAGGGGGACAGGAGTGCCACCACCCCAGGGGGACCTGGGGGGACAGAGAGGGGTCATGGGGGACACAGGGGGGACACAGAGGGGGCACGGGGGGGACAGCAGGGCCACCACCCCCCCCGACAGCACCTGGGGGGACAGGGGGGACACACGGGGGTCACAAAGGGGACAGCAGGGCCACCACCCCCCGGACAGCACCTGGGGACACACAGGGGACACACGGGGGTCATGGGGGGGACACAGAGGGGACAGCAGTGCCAACATCCCAGGGGTGGCACCTGGGGACACAGAGGGGACAGAGAGGGTCATGGGGGGGACAGGAGCGCCACCACCCCCCCGGACAGCACCTGGGGACACAGAGGGGACACAAAGGGGACAGGAGTGCCACCACCCCTCTGGATGGCACCTGGGGGGACACAGAGGGGTCACAGAGGGGTCATGGGGGGGTCACGGGGGGTCACGGGGGGGACAGCAGTGCCACGGCCCCATGGATGGCACCAGTTCCCCCAGTGCTCCCAGTGCCCTGTCCCAGTGCTCCCAGTATGCCCAGTATCCCATCCCAGTTCCCCCAGCGGTCCCAGTGCCCTATTCCAGTGCTCCCAGTGCTCCCAGTTTGCCGTCCCAGTTCCCCCAGTATCCCATCACAGTATCCCATCCCAGTTCCCCCAGTATCCCGTCACAGTGCTCCCAGTGCTCCCAGTTTGCCGTACCAGTGCTCCCAGTATCCCATCCCAGTGTTCCCAGTGCCCCCCAGTATCCCATCCCGGTATCCCATCCCAGTATCCCATCCCAGTGCTCCCAGTGCTCCCAGTGTTCCCAGTTTGCCATCCCAGTTCCCCCAGTATCCCATCCCAGTGCTCCCAGTATCCCATCCCAGTATCCCATCCCAGTGCTCCCAGTGCTCCCAGTTTGCCGTCCCAGTTCCCTCAGTATCCCATCCCAGTGCTCCCAGTGTTCCCAGTGCTCCCAGTTTGTCGTCCCAGTGCTCCCAGTTTGCTGTCCCAGTTCCCCCAGTGCTCCCAGTTCCCCCAGTATCCCATCCCAGTGCTCCCAGTATCCCATCCCAGTGCTCCCAGTATCCCATCCCAGTATCCCCTCCCAGTGCTCCCAGTTTGCCGTCCCAGTATCCCATCCCAGTGCTCCCAGTGCTCCCAGTTTGCCGTCCCAGTATCCCATCCCAGTGCTCCCAGTTTGCCGTACCAGTATCCCATCCCAGTGCTCCCAGTGCTCCCAGTTTGTCCCAGTATCCCCTCCCAGTGTTCCCAGTGCTCCCAGTTTGCCGTCCCAGTGCTCCCAGTGCTCCCAGTGCTCCCAGTTTGCCGTACCAGTATCCCATCCCAGTGCTCCCAGTGCTCCCAGTTTGTCCCAGTATCCCCTCCCAGTGTTCCCAGTGCTCCCAGTTTGCCGTACCAGTTCCCCGGCCAGCAGCAGCCCCCGGGGGGTTCTCAGCACCCCCAGGTCGAAAACCCCCGGCGCCTCCGGCTGCCCCATGGGGGGGTCCTGGGGGGTCCTGTGGGGGATTTGGGGGGGTCCTGAGGGGTTTGGGGGGGTCCTGGGGGGTCTCGGGGGGGGTCCTGACGGGGGGTTGGAGGATTTGGGGGGGTCTTGGGGGGTCCTGGGGGGATTCAAAGGGTTCTGGGGGGTCCTGGTGGGGGCTCGAGGGGGTTTTGGGGGGCTCGAGGGGGATTTAGGGGATCCTGGGCGGATTTGGGGGGTCCTGATGGGGGAGTTTGGGGGGGGGGGGGCTCAAGGTGTTATGGGGGGTCCTGGGGGGGGTTCTGGGGGGTCTTGGGGGGGATTTAGGGGCTCCTGGGAGGGGCTGGGGGGAATTTAGGGGGTCCTGGGGGGTCCGGGGGAAGCTCGAGGGGTTTTGAGGGGGATTTGGGGGGGATTTGGGGGTCCTGGGAGGGGCTGGGGGCGATCTGGGGGGATCCTGGGGGGTTTTGGGGGATCCGGTGGGGGTTCTGGGGGGGCTCAGAGGGGTTTGAGGGGGATTTTGGGGGGATTTGGGGGGTCCTGGGGGGGATTTGGGGGGTCCTGGGGGAGGCTCGAGGGGTTTTGGGGGTTCCTGGGAGGGCTCAGGGATTCTGGGGGGGTCCCTGAGGGGTTTTGGGGGGTCCTGGGAGGTTCTGGGGGTCCCAGAGGGGTTTTTGGGGGGTCCTGGGGCTGGGGGAGGGGCAGAGGGGGTCACGTGGGTGTTCCACACCCCCCCCTCCCGTGTCAGGCACCGGCGGGACCGGGACAAAGGGACCTTGTTGGGGACACTGGGAGGGACTGGGAGGGACTGGGAGCTGAGAGGACATACTGGGAGGGACTGGGAGTGACTGGGAGCACTCGGAGGTCTCCCCAGTCCCCCCCAGTCTCTCCCAGTCCCATCCCAGTCCCTCCCAGTCCCTCCCATTCCATCCCAGTTCATCCCAATTCCCCCCCAGTCCCCTCCCAGTTCCCTCCCACTCCATCCCAGTTCCTCCCAGTCATTCCCAGTACCCTGCCAGTCACTCCCAGTCCATCCCAGTCCCTCCCAGTCCTTCCCAGTTTCCTCCCAGTCCATCCCAGTCGCTCCCACTTCCCCCCCAGTGCCCCCCCCAGTCCCTCCCAGTCCATCCCAGTCCCTCCCAGTTACTCCCAGTTCCCTCCCAGTCCCTCCCAGTCATTCCCAGTACCCTGCCAGTCATTCCCAGTCCACCCCAGTCCATCCTAGTCACTCCCAGTTCTTTCCCAGTCCCTCCCAGTTCCCTCCCAGTTCCCTCCCATTCCATCCCAGTCCTTCCCAGTTCCCTCCCAGTCCATCCCAGTCCCTCCCAGTTCTTTCCCAGTCCCTCCCAGTTCCATCCCAGTCCCTCCCAGTTCCTTCCCAGTCCCTCCCAGTCCATCCCAGTCCCTCCCAGTCCCTCCCAGTCACTCCCAGTACCCTCCCAGTCACTCCCAGTCCATCCCAGTCCATCCCAGTACCCTCCCAGTCACTCCCAGTCCCTCCCAGTCCATCCCAGTCACTCCCAGTTCCCCCCCAGTTTCCCCCCAGTCCATCCCAGTTTGGTCCCAGCCCCTCCCAGTTGTGGGAGGTGGGGGGGGGGGGGGGACACCCTAAAAATACCCGGGGGGGGTGGGGGAGGGGCTGGCCCGGGACCCGAGGGCGGCTAAAAATAGCCCGGGGCGGTCACGTGACCCCGGGGGGGGGGGAGGGAGAGGAGGGGAGGGGGAGGGGACACCGGGGGGGGAGGGGAGGGGAGGGGAGGGGAGCGGCACCGGGACCCCGCAGGTAACGGGGGAGGGGACACGGGAGGGGACACCTGGGGACACCTGGAGGGGACACAGGGCTGGGATTTGGCAAACTGGGGGGGGGGGACACAGGACTGGGGACACTGGGCTGGGATTGGGACTGGGGACACCTGGAGGGGACACGGGATTGGGGACACTGGAGTTGGGGACACCTGGGGACACAGGGCGGGGGACAACACAGGACTGGGGACACCTGGGGCTGGGGACACTGGGGGGACACCTGGGGACACTGGGCTGGGGCTGGGGACACCTGGGGACACCTGGAGGGGACACAGGGCTGGGATTTGGCAAACTGGGGGGGGGGGACACAGGACTGGGGACACTGGGCTGGGATTGGGATTGAGACTGGGGACACCTGGAGGGGACACGGGATTGGGGACCTGGGGTTGGGGACACCTGGGGACACTGGGCTGGGGCTGGGGACACCTGGGGACACCTGGGGAGGACACGGGACTGGGGATACCTGGAGTTGGGGACACCTGGGGACACAGCGCAGGGGACAACACAGGACTGGGGACACCTGGAGTTGGGGACACCTGGAGTTGGGGACACCTGGTGGGGACACAGGACTCGGGACACTGGGCTGGGATTGGGATTGGGGACACTGGGGGAGACACTCGGGCCTGGGGACACCTGGGGACACCTGGAGGGGACACGGGGCTGGGGACAACTGGGGACACTGGGGGGACACCTGGGGACACTGGGCTGAGATTGGGGACACCTGGGGACACGGGGAGGGGACTGGGGACACCTGGGGGGGACATGGGGTTGGGGACACTGGGGACACGGGATTGGGGACATTGGGGGGGACACATGACTGGGGTCTTGGGGACACCGGGGGGGACACACGGGACTGGGGACAGCTGGGGACACTGGGCTGGGACTAGGGACACCTGGGGACACCTGGAAGGGACATGGTGGGGGACATGGGACTGGGGACACAGGGTTGGGGACACCGGGGGACACCAGAGGCAAGGAAATGGGGAGGGACTGGGGGGCTTGGGGACACTCGGGGGGACACGGGATTGGGGTCCTGGGGACACCTGGGGACACCTGGAGGGGACACTCGGGAGGGACACGGGATTGGGGTCCTGGGGACACTGGGGGGGGTCTGGGAGTGGGTCCTGGAGTGACCCCAGGATGGGCTCAGGGTCATTGGGTGTGGCCGGAGGGTCCAGAGTGACCCCAGGACAGGCTCAGGGTCATTGGGTGTGGCCGGAGGGTCCAGAGTGACCCCAGGACAGGCTCAGGGTCATTGGGTGTGGCCAGGGGGTCCAGAGTGACCCCAGGATGGGCTCAGGGTCATTGGGTGTGGCCGGAGGGTCTGCAGTGACCCCAGGATGGGCTCAGGGTCATTGGGTGTGGCCGGAGGGTCCGGAGTGACCCCAGGACCAGGAGTGGGGACCCAGGACATGTCCGGGGTGTCCTGGGTGGGGCTGACCCCACTGCCCCTCCCCAGTCCCTCACCAAGGAACCATTCCCATGTCCCCCAGTGTCCCCAGTGTCCCCCAGTGTCCCCCATTGTCCCCAGTATCCCCCAGTATCCCCAGTGTCCCCCTTTGTGCACCAGTGTCCCCAGTATCCCCAGTGCCCCCCAGTGTCCCCCAGTGCCCCCCAGTGTCCCCCAGTGTCCCCCATTGTCCCCCTTTGTTCCCCAGTGTCCCCCATTGTCCCCAGTGTCCCCACTGTCCCCAGTGTTCCCCAGTGTCCCCAGTGTCGCCAGTGTCCCCCATTGTCCCCCATTGTCCCAGTGTCCCCCAGTGTCCCCATTGTCCCCCATTGTCCCCCATTGTCCCCCATTGTCCCCCAGTATCCCCATTGTCCCCAGTGTCCCCGTTGTCCCCAGTATTCCCCAGTGTCCCCATTGTCCCCAGTATCCTCTGTCCCCCAGTATCCCCAGTGTCCCCCAGTATCCCCCTTTGCCCCTTTGTCCCCCAGTATCCCCCATTGTCCCCCATTGTCCCCCATTGTCCCCCAGTATTCCCCATTGTCCCCATTGTCCCCATTGTCCCCCAGTGTCCCCACTGTCCCCAGTGTCCCCTTTGTCCCCTTTGTCCCCCAGTATCCCCAGTATCCCCCATTGTCCCCATTGTCTCCCAGTGTCCCCACTGTCCCCAGTGTCCCCATTGTCCCACACCACTCCCATCATGGCCGCCCTGACCCTGACCCTCCTGGCGATGACTGCAATGGCCACAGCAACCACGGCCGCCGCCGGCGTCCCCTCCGGTGGCCCCAGTGCCACCCCCGCCGTGGTGGCGGTCACCCTGGACATGGCTCCGGCCGCCTTCGATGACCAGTACCGGGGCTGCGGCCGCGCCATGGCCGCGGCATTGCCGGCCCTCAACCGCTCCGAGCTGCGGCGCGGCGGCCCCTGGGCCGAGGCCTGGGCTCTGGCCGCTGCCCAGTGGCGCGGCCGGCCGGCCCCTCCGGCCCCTGCGTCCCCTCTGTCCCCAGACCAGGCCATCGCCCTCATGGCCTACACGGCGCCGCTGCCCTTGCACCGCGAGTTCAACGAGGCCGTGCGCCAGGCCGGGCGCTCCCGCTGGGAGTACCGCGACAACTTCCACTTCAAAACGCTGCATTTCCTGCTCACCCAGGTGGGAAAATGCCAGAAACCGCTCGGTTTCGAAGATGTTAAAGGTTTAATAATGGTAATGAAATGGTTCTAAATATAGGAATGTAATTAGAGAGATAAAAATTGGGATGATAGGGATTTAGGACAAAATGAGACAATGAGAACAAAGAGTTAAGGATGGTCTGGTTTGGGTTGGCGTTACGATTCATAAATGATTATGAATCATTTATGAAATGCATGAATATGCAAAGTTATTATAATTAAAGGTTAATCCTCTGTTAACCTGGGTCCTTTTTTGGACCCTAAGCCTAAGCCTAACCCTGACCCAACTTCCACTTCAAAACGCTGCATTTCCTGCTCACCCAGGTGGGGAAAACGCCCAAAAACCAATCGGTTTTGAAGGTGTTAAAAGTTTAATAATGGTAATGAAATGGTGGTAAAAATAGAATGTAATTAGAGAGATAGAGGTAATTAGAGGTAATTAGAGAGATAAAAATTTGGATGATTGGGATTTAGGACAAAACGAGACAATGAGAACAAAGAGTTAAGGATGGTCTGGTTTGGGTTAGGGTTACGATTCATAAATGATTACAAGTCATGTATGAAATGCATGAATATGCAAAGTTATTATAATTAAGGGTTGATCCTCTGTCAACCTGGGTCCTTTTTTGGACCCTAACCCTAAGCCTAACCCTAAGCCTAAGCCCAAACCTAACCCTGACCCCGACCCAACTTCCACTTCAAAACGCTGCATTTCCTGCTCACCCAGGTGGGGAAACACCAAAAACCGCTCGGTTTCGAAAATGTTAAAAGTTTAATAATGGTAATGAAATGGTTCTAAATATAGGAATGTAATTAGAGTGATAAAAAATTTGGGAAGAGGCACCCAGACCATACTTAACACTTTGTTCTCATTGTCTCATTTTGTCCTAAATCCCAATTATCCAAATTTTTATCACTCGAATTGTATTCCTATATTTAGAACCATTTCACCACTGTAATTAAAATTTAGAAATTTTCAAAGCAAGTGATTGTGGTTTTTCACAACCCTGACCAGACAGGAGTCTGGTCCTAACCCTGACCCAACTTCCACTTCAAAACGCTGCATTTCCTGCTCACCCAGGTGGGAAAACGCCAAAAACCACTCGGTTTTAAAAATGTTAAAAGTTTAATAATGGTAATGAAATGGTGGTAAAAATAGGAATGTAATTAGAGAGATAAAAATTGGGATGATTGGGATTTAGGACAAAATGAGACAATGAGAACAAAGAGTTAAGGATGGTCTGGTTTGGGTTAGGGTTAGGGTTAGGTTTAAGATTAGGTTCCAAAAAAGGACCCAAGTTAACAGAGGATTGACCCTTAAAAATAATAATTTTGCATATTCATGCATTTTATACATGATGCCTAAATTCCATTCAAACACAGGGTTCTGTCTGGTCCAGTGTGGTGGAAAATGCCAAAAATCACTCGGCTTTTGAAGTGTTAAAAGTTTAATTGTAATAAAATAGTTATAAAAATAGGAATTTTTAATATTTGTGCAAAGGCAGCCATAAAATTCGCATTTTTCACACAACATGACTTTCTACCCTAACATATATAATATTAATGTTAATATTTGAGATAAGCCAATAATAAAATTCAAATTTTTCACATAACTGTCTAACATAACATATATAATATTAATGTGAATATTTGAGATAAGCCAATCATAAAATTCCCATTTTTCACATAGTTGTCTAACATAACATATATAATATTAATGTGAATATTTGATATATTTGCCAATCATAAAATTTCCATGTTTCACATAACTGTCTACCATAACATATATAATATTAATTTGAATATTTGAGATAAGCCAATCATGAAATTCCCATTTTTCACATAACTTTCTACCATAACACATCTAATACTAATGTGAATATTTGCGATATAAGCCAATGATAAAATCCCCATTTTTCACATAACTTCTACCATAACACATCTAATATTAATGTCAATATTTGATATATTTGCCAATGATAAAATCCCCATTTTTCACATAACTGTCTACCATAACACATCCAATATTAATGTGAATATTTGATATATTTGCCAATGATAAAATTCCCATTTTTCACATAACTGTCTACCATAACACATCCAATATTAATGTGAATATTTGATATATTTGCCAATGATAAAATTCCCATTTTTCACATAACTGTCTACCATAACACATCCAATATTAATGTGAATATTTGATATATTTGCCAATGATAAAATCCCCATTTTTCACATAACTGTCTAACATAACACATCCAACACTAATGTGAATCTTTGCAATACAAGCCAATGATAAAATGCCCATTTTTCACATAACTGTCTACCATAACACATCCAACACGAATGTGAATATTTGCAATATAAGCCAAAGACAAATTCCCATTTTTCACGTAACTGTCCAACATAACACATATAACATTAACGTGAATATTTGATATATTTGCCAATGATAAAATCCCCATTTTTCCCCTGTCTACCATAACACATATAACATTAATGTGAATATTTGCGATACAAGCCAGTGATAAACCCCGTTGTCCCCGCAGGCCGTGGCGGCGCTGCGCGGCTCCGTGTCCCCGCGGTGTCTGCGCGTGTTCCGCGGGGTGCGCGGCGTTCGCTTCGCGGCGCGGCGCGGGGACTCCGTGCGCTTCGGCCACTTCGCGTCGGCCTCGCTGCGCAACGAGAGCTCCTGGGGCTTCGGCACGGACGCGGCCTTCCAGGTGCTCACCTGCCAGGGCGCGGCCGTCCGCGAGTTCTCCTTCTTCCCGCACGAGGAGGAGGTGCTGATCCCGCCCTTCGAGACCTTCGAGGTCACCGATGTCACCAACGTCACCAAGGAGGGGGACAAGGCGCGGATCCAGCTGCGCTCCACCGGGACCTTCAGCAACTACAACTGCGAGTGGCTGCGAGGTGACGGCGCGGGGGGACGGTGCCGGGGGACGGGGACACTCGGGGAGGGTGAGGGGACAGGGACACCCCATGCTGGGGACACTCGGAGAGGGTGTGGGGACAGGGACACACAGTGCTGGGGACAGGGACACACAGCACTGGGGACACTCGGGGAGGGTGAGGGGACAGGGACACACAGCGCTGGGGACAGGGACACACGGTACATGGGGACATCCACTGTGGGGGTGCAGGGACAGGGACACACGGTACATGGGGACACTCGGGGAGGGTGAGGGGACAGGGACACAGCACTGGGGACAGTTGGTGAGGGTGAGGGGACAGGGACACACAGCGCTGGGGACAGGGACACACAACACTGGGGACACTCGGGGAGGGTGTGGGGACAGGGACACACAGCGCTGGGGACAGGGACACACAACACTGGGGACACTCGGGGAGGGTGTGGGGACAGGGACACACAGCGCTGGGGACAGAGACACACAACACTGGGGACACTCGGGGAGGGTGTGGGGACAGGGACACACAGCGCTGGGGACAGGGACACACAATGCTGGGGACAGGGACACACGGCACTGGCGACACTCGGGGAGGGTGAGGGGACAGGGACACACAGCGCTGGGGACAGGGACACACAACACTGGGGACACTTGGTGAGGGTGTGGGGACAGGGACACACAATGCTGGGGACACGGACACATGGTACATGGGGACATCCACTGTGGGGTGCAGGGACAGGGACCCACAAGGCTGGGGACATTTGGTGAGGGTGTGGGGACAGGGACACACGGTGCTGGGGAGGTCCACTGTGGGGACAGGGACAAGGACACTCCCTATGGGCATGGGGACAAGGACACTCAGTGGGGGTGAGGGGACAGGGACACACAGCGCTGGGGACAGGGACACACAGTACTAGGGACAGCCAATGTGGGGACAGGGACAAGGACACTTGGTGAGGGTGAGGGGACAGGGACACACGGAGCTGGGGACAGGGATGGGGACCCTCACACCTGGGACAGGACAGGGACAGGGACAAGGATGGGGACAAGGACGGGGATGGGGGTCAGGGACAGGGACAGGGACAGGGACAGGGCCACCCCAGCACTGACACTGTCCCTGCCCTCACAGAGCAGCGCTGTGGGGACGGGCCCTGCGTGTTCGACACAGGTGAGCTGGGACCCCCGCCTTGTCACCTCCTGTCACCTCTTGTCACTTCCCATGGCACTGCCATGCCCTCTGTCACCTCCTGTCACCTCCCATGGCACTGCCATGCCCTCTGTCACCCCTGCCACCCCTCCCTGTCCCTCTTTGTCCCCCAGGCTGGAGCGTCCCCAGGACCCCTCCCCACCTCGGGGGGCTCCTCGTGGCCACCACAGCCCTGGCAGTGGCCACCGGAACCTTCTGAGCCACGAGGCCACCAAGGCCACCAAGGTCACCGTGGTCACCATGGTCACCAAGGCCACCAAGATCACGAAGGACATCAAGGACACCAGGATGTCCTGAGCAACAAGGCCACCAAGGCCACCATGGTCACTGAGGTCACCGTGGTCACCATGGTCACCAAGGACACCATGGTAACCAAGGTCACCAAGGCCACCGAGGACACCAGGACCTTCTGAGCAACAAGGCCACCATGGTCACCAAGGTCACCAAGGCCACCAAGGTCACCATGGCCACCAGGGACACCAGGACCTTCTGACCAACAAAGCCACCAAGGTCACCAAGGACACCATGGTCACCATGGTCACTGTGGTCATGATGGCCACAGAGGACACCAAGGTCAGCAAGGCCACCAAGGCCACCACAACCAATGTGGCCACCAAGGCCACCATGGTCACCATGGTCACCAAGGTCACTCTGGTCATGATGGCCACAGAGGACACCAAGGCCTTCTGAGCCACCAAGGCCACCAAGGTCACCAAGGTTGCCATGGCCACCAAGGACACCAAGGCCACCATGGCCACCAAGGACACCAGGACCCCCTGAGCCACAAGGCCACCACCATGTGGCCACCACTGTCACCAAGGCCACCATGGTCACCAAGGTCACCATGGTCACCATGGCCACCAAGGACACCAAGATCACCAAGGCCACCATGGTCACCAAGGCCACCATGGCCACCAAGGACACCAGGACCTTCCGAGCAACAAGGCCACCATGGTCACTGATGTCACCAAGGACACCATGGTCACCAAGGTCACCATGGCCACCAAGACCACCAAGGACACCTAGGATACCATGGTCACCGAGGCCACCAAGGTCACCAAGGCTGCTGAGGTCACCATGGTCACCATGGCCACCAAGGCCACCAGGACCTTCTGAGCAACAAGGCCACCAAGGCCACCATGGTCACTGAGGTCACCATGGCCACCACGGTCACCAAGGATACCATGGTCACCAAGGTCACCGTGGCCACTATGGCCACCAAGGCCACCGAGGTCACCATGGTCACCAAGGCCACCATGGTCACCATGGTCACCAAGGACACCATGGCCACCAAGGCCAGGATGAGGGGACAATGACAGGGCCACCGCTGCCACCAGGACAGGAGGACCTTGGATGTGTCATGGCCGCCACTCTTGACCTTTTGGGAAATTTTCTGTCCCTTTCCAGAAATTTCCATTTTCCTGCCGGATTTCATTAAACTGGATTTGCCTCAGTCCTCGAAGTGTCTCTGACTTTAACTCATTTTGACGCCCAGTTTAGGAGATTTAGGCCCAAATTAGGAGATTTAGGCCCAGTTTAGGGGATTTAGATCTGAATTAAGGGATTTAGGCCTGGTTTAAGTGATTTAGACCCAAATTTAGGAATTTAGGCCTGGTTTAGGGCATTTAGGCACAAATTAAATAATTTAGGCCTGGTTTAGGGGATTGAGACCCAAATTTAGGGATTTAGGCCTGGTTTAGGGCATTTAGACCCAAATTAAGGCATTTAGGCCTGGTTTAGGACATTTAGATCCAAATTAAATTATTTAGGCCCCGTTTAGGGGATTTAGATCTGAATTAAGGCATTTAGGCCCGGTTTAGGGGATTTAGACCCAAATTAACAGAGTTAGGTCTGTCTTAGGGGATCTCAACCTGATTTAAGGGATTTCAACCAGAATTAAGGGATTTCAACCCAAACTAAGGGATTTCAACCTGGGTTAACAGGGTTAGGCCTGGTTTAAGGGATTTCAAGCAGAATTAAGGGATTTCAACCAGAATTAAGGGATTTCAACTGGAATTAAGAGATTTCAACCTGAATTAACAGAGTTAGGCCTGGTTTAGGGGATCTTAACCTGAATTAAGGGATTTAAACCAGAATTAAGGGATTTAAACCCAAACCAAGGGATTTAAACCAGAATTAAGGGGTGGATCCCATCCCCCCCGAACGTCCCCTCTGTCCCCTTGTCACCAGGTGTCCCCTCCGGGGCCGCGTCACCGGGAAGTTCAGGGTTAATTAATTACCCCTAATTAGGCTGGCGGTGACGTTGGGCGGGTGTGACAAGGTCGAGGCGCTGGTGGCACTTCCTGGTGCCACCTCGGCGTGCCAGGGGACAAAGTCCCGTCCCCCTGTCCCCGTGGGACCGGCTGGGCTGGGCTGGGGCCGGACTTGGGACACCGGGAGGGGACGTGGGGACAGCGGCATGGATGGACAGACGGACATGGGGACACTGGGATAGATGGACAGACGGACATGGGGACACTGGGATAGATGGACATGGGGACAGTGGGATGGACATGGGGACACTGGGATGGATGGAGAGACGGACATGGGGACACTGGGATGGACATGGGAGCAGTGGGATGGACAGACAGAGGGGCATGGGGACACTGGGATGGACATGGGGACACTGGGATAGATGGACATGGGGACATGAGAACGTGGGGACAGTGGGATGGATGGACAGACGGACATGGGGACACTGGGATAAATGGAGAGACGGACATGGGGACATGGGGATGGACATGGGGACACTGGGATAAATGGAGAGACGGACATGGGGACATGGGGATGGACATGGGGGCAGTGGAATGGACAGACAGAGGGACATGGGGACAGTGGGATGGATGGACATGGGGACATGAGAACATGGGGACACTGGGATGGACGGACAGACGGACATGGAGACACGGGGATGGATGGACAGACAGACATGGGGACAGTGGGATGGACATGGGGACATGGGGACATGGGGACACTGGGATGGACAGACATGGGGACGCGGGGACAGACAGACACTGGGGCACTGGGACGCTGGGATGGACAGACATGGGGGTGTCACAGGTGTCACAGGTGTCACGGGGTGTCATGACATGTCACAACATGTCACAACATGTCACATCATGCCCTGGCTCAGGGTGACACAGCACAGTGGGACCACGGCCTCACCACTCACTGGTGTCCCAGGGCCACCGTGTCCCCATGTCCCCATGTCCTCGTGTCCATCTCAGTGTCCCCGTGTCCCTGTGTCCCCATGTCCCTGTGTCCCTGTGTCCCCCTGTCCCTATGTCCCTGCCCATCCTGGTGTCCCTGTGTCCCCATGTCCTCGTGTCCATCTCAGTGTCCCCATGTCCCTGTGTCCATCTCAGTGTCCCCGTGTCCCCTTGTCCCCGTGTCCTCATGTCCCTGTGTCCATCTCAGTGTCCCCATGTCCCCATGTCCATCTCAGTGTCCCCATGTCCCCGTGTCCCTGCGTCCCCAAGTCCATCCAAGCCCATCCATCCCCAGTGTCACCTGTGTCCATCAGTGTCCCTGTGTCCCTGTGTCTGTCTGTCCCTGTGTCCCCAGCACCCACAGGTGACACCCACAGGTGTCCCCAGCACCCACAGGTGACACTGGCACCCCGGGGTGCAGCCGTGTGTCCCTGCTGGAGCCGAGGGAGTGGCCCTGGGTGACACAGGTGACACAGGTGACACAGGTGACACCGCCCCGGGCCGTGTGGAGAGAGGGGGTGGCCCTGGGGACAAACTCCAGCCTGGCAGCGTGGTACGGAGTGGCACAGGTGACACAGGTGACACAGGTGACACAGGTGACATGGAGTGGCACAGGTGACACAGGTGGTACAGGGGAGACAGGTGACATGGAATGACATGGAGTGGCCCAGGTGACACAGGTGACACGGGTGACACGGGTGACACAGGTGCCAGCACAGCGCCTGGGGGGACACGGAGGTCCCTGATGCCACCGGCGGTGCCCAGGAAAGTGCCACAGGTGCCGCCTGTGTTGTGTCACGCGTGTGCCACCTGTGACGTCCTGTGTGTGCCCCGCGTGTGCCACAATGTCACACCTGTGTCACCTGGGCCACCTGTGCTGTGTCCTTGTCCTGGGGCGGCCGTGGGGACAGCCCAGCACCCAAAGGTGACACTGGGGTCCCAAAGGTGACACCGGGGTCCCACAGGTGACATCAGCACCCAGAGGTGACATCAGGGTGGCCCCAGACCCCCAGCACCTGGGGGTGTCCCTGTCCCTCTGTCCCCCTGTCCCCCTGTCCCTGACGTGTCCTAGCTGTCCTGGGGGTGTCCCTGGGGTGTCCCAGGTGTGTCCTAAGTGTCCAAAGAATGTCCCAGGTGTGTCCCAGGGGTGTCCCTGGGTGTCCTGGGGGTGTCCCAGTAATGTCCCAGGGGTGTCCCAGTGATGTCCCAGGGGTGTCCTGGAGGTGTCCCAGGGGTGTCCCAGGTGTGTACCAAGAATGTCCCAGGTGTCTTCAGGGTGTCCCAAGAATGTCCCTGGTGTGTCCTGGGAGTGTCCCATGAATGTCCCAAGAATGTCCCGGGGGTGTCTCAGGTGTGTCCCAGGTGTGTCCCTGGTGTGTCCCAGGTGTCCTGGGGGTGTCCCAGGTGTGTCCCTGGTGTGTCCCTGGTGTCTCAAGGGTGTCCCAAGTGTGTCCCAGGTGTCCCAGGTGTGTCCCGGCTGTCCTGGGGGTGTCTCAGGTGTGTCCCAGGTGTGTCCCTGGTGTGTCCCAGGTGTCCTGGGGGTGTCCTGGGGGTGTCCCAGGTGTGTCCCTGGTGTCCTGGGGGTGTCCCAGGTGTGTCTCAGGTGTGTCCCAGGTGTCCCAGCTGTGTCCCAGGTGTGTCCTGGCTGTCCCGGGGGTGTCCCTGGTGTGTCCCAGGTGTCCTGGGGGTATCTCAGGTGTGTCCCGGCTGTCCCGGGGGTGTCCCGGGGGTGTCCCACGGCTGTCCCCGTTGTGGCGGTGCGGTGGCGGGTGCGGGCCGGGCCCCGCGGGGTGAATGAATCGTTAACCCGGGCCAATCTCAGCCCGGGCCAATCAGGGCCGCTGCCCCGGGCGGGTTTTACAGCCCCGCTGTCCCCACGGTGTCCCCACGGCCACCAGCGCTGTCACCCTCAGTGCCACCACCGCCACCGCCGCCGCCGCCGCCGCCTCGCCATGCGCTGGCCCTGGCTGCTGCTGTCGCTGCTGCTGTCGCTGCTGTCGCTGCTGTCGCTGCCCTTCGCGCTGGCCCTGCCCGCGGCGGCCCCGAGCCGCGGTGGCCCCGGGGTGGCCCTGGTGGCGCTGGAGGCGCTGGTGGCGTCGGGCGAGGGACAATTGTCCCTTGCGGAGCTGGGGGCCCTCGTGGCGCAGGCGGGCGGCCGTGCGCAGTGCCCGCGCGAGCCGTGCGGAGAGGTGAGACCGCGCCCGCCGCGACAGCGACAGCGACAGCGACAGCGACAGCGACAGCGACAGCGACAGCGACAGCGAGGGGACAAAGGGCGGCGGGCACCGCGCCGGGGGGAGGGAGGGAGGGAGGGAGGGGGGACGGGGGGAGGGGGACAGGGGTGTCACCTGGGCGCTGTGCGTGTGTGTGTGTGTGACCTGTGTCATCTGTGTCACCTGTGCCGTGTGTGGCAGGTCATGGGTACCAAGTGTTCTGAGTGTGCCGTGTGCACCGTGGGTGTCACCTGTGTCACCTGTGCCACCTCTTTTCTGTGTGTTACCTGTACTGTATGTGTCACCTGTGTCATCTGTGTCACCTGTGCTGTGTGTGGCAGGTCATGGGCACCAAGCGTTCTGAGTGTGCCGTGTGCACCGTGTGTGTCACCTGTGCCACCTGTGCCACCCGTGCTGTGTGTGTCACCTGTGCCACCTGTCCTGTGTGTCCCGCCTGTCCTGTGTGTTCTGTGTGTCACTGTGCCACCTGTGCCGTGTGTGTGTTACCTGTGCTGTGCCACCTGTGCCACCTCCCCTCTGTGTGCCATGTGTGTCACCTGTGCCATGTGTGGCAGGCCACGGGCACCACGTGTTCTGACCGTGCCGTGTGCACCGTGTGTGTCACCTGTGCCACCTGTGCTGTGTGTGCCAGGCCATTTTTGCCATGTCACAGTGTGTCACCTGAGTTGTGTCCCCTGTGCTGTGTGTGTCACCTGTGTCACCTGTGCCATGTGTGGCAGGTCATGGGCGCCAAGTGTTCTGCGTGCGCCGTGTGCACCGTGTGTGTCACCTGTGCCACCTGTGGTCTGTGTGTGTCACCTGTGCCAGCTCTCCTGTGTGTGCCGTGTGTGCCACCTGTGCCACCCGTGCGTGTGTGCCAGGCCATTTGTGCCATGTCACAGTGTGCCACCTGTCTTGTGTGCGCTGCGTGTCACCTGTGCTGTGTGTGCCACCTGTGCTGTGCCACCTGTGCTGTGCCACGTCTCCCTGTGACCTTTGTCCCTTCCTGTCCCTCCCTGTCCCCCCGGCGCTGTCCCCATGTCCCCTGTTCCCCCTGCCCCCCCGTCCCCCTGACGCTGTCCCTGTCCCCCGTGCCACCCTGTCCCCCCTGTCCCCCCTGTCCCTCCTGTCCCCCCCGTCCCCCTGACGCTGTCCCCATGTCCCCGCAGTGTCCCTCGGTGCCAGCGCTGCTGGCCCTGGCCGGGAAGGCCCCGGTGGCACCGCCGGGCTCGAGGCCACCGAGCTGTCCTGGCTGGGGGCGGCCGTGGTGGCCACACTCAGGGACCCCCCCTGATGCCACCTGCGGGGACATCGGCAGGGGACACCGATGGGGACACCAATGGGGACATCCACGGGGGACATCGGCGGGGACACCAAGGCCACCGCAGGGTCCTGGGCCAGCCGTGTCCATGCCCTGCACCGGGAGTTTGTCACCAATGCCACCGATGTCACCGGTAATGTCACCGTCACTGCCACCAGCCACGGTGGCCCCAGGCTGCGGGAGGTGGCCGAGCTGCTGGCGGCCATCGAGCCCAACTACCGCGGTGACAGCGGGCCACCAGGTGAGGGGACACGGGGGACACGGGGACACAGGGGGCGTGCAGGGACAGGGGACACAAGGGACAGGGGACGTGTGAGGGTCGGGGGGATGTGGGGACATGGGGACACACAGGACAGGGGGACACGAGGGTGGCATGGAAACAAGGGGACACAGGGGGACATGGGGGGACACAAGGGACAGGGGACATGAGGGTGGCATGGGGAACAAGGGGACACAGGAGGGACATGGGGGGACACAAGGGACAGGGGACATGAGGGTGGCATGGGGACATGGGGGGACACAAGGACATGGGAATATGGGGACACGGGGACAAGGGGACATGGGGGACACGAGGGATGTGGAGGGACGGGGACACAAGGGGACAGGGGACATGTGAGGTTCTGAGGGGACATGGGGGGACATGGGGACACACAGTGACACAGGGGGGACATGGGGACATGAGGGTGGCATAGGGACACGAGGGGACACAGGGGGACATGGGGAACAAGGGGGCACAGGGGGTCACAAGGACATGGGGGGGACACGGGGGGGACATGGAGACACGAGGGTGGCACGGGGAACAAGGGGACACAGGGGGACATGGGGACACAGGGCGTGGCCTGGGGAGGGGACAGGTGGCCTTGGGGCGCCAAGAGGTGACAGAGCACAGCCACCTGTCCGTGGGGACACTGTGCCATCAGGAGGTGACAAATGTCCCACTGTGCCCTGGGGAGGTGACACGGCTGTGACACCCCTGGTGCCGTGGTGGCAGCGTCCGGGAGCGGGAGGTGACACGGTGACATTTGGGTGACCTGAGGGTGACACAGTGCCATTTGGGTGTCACAGGCCTGCGTGGACGCTCGGGGGGTGCTGGCGGCCGCCACCAGGATGTCCCCAAGGGTGGGGACAGGACGGGAGCTGGTGGCACTCGGGGTCCTGGTGCTGCGCGGCCACCGCCTCTGCCCTGGGGACAGTGGGGACAGCGGGGACACGGCCAGCGCCCGGTGTGGGGACAGCAGCTGGCACCTTGGGGACACCGGTGACATTGACACCCCCCATGGGGGCATGGGCGCCTGGCACTGTGGGGACACCGGTGACATCAATGCCTCCCGTGGGGACATGGACAGCAGGCACGGTGACATTGGGAGCCACCTTGGGGACACGGACACCTGGAACAGTGACAGCCACCCTGAGAACATCGAGAGCCAGCACGGCCCCCACGGCCCCCAGCTCTGGGGACAGCGGTGACAATGTCACTGTCCCCACGGCCACCAACAGCACCGAGCATGAGGAGCAGCTCGGTGTCACCGAGAGTGAGTGGGGACAGGGATGGGGACAGGAGGGGACAGAGATGGGACAGGGAGAGGGTGGGGACAGGGATGGGGACAGAAGGGGACAGGGATGGGGAAACTGTCCCCGTGTCCCCTGTCCCTGACCCCATGTCCCCGTGTCCTCTGTCACAGGGGGACACTGCTAGGGACACTGTCCCCTGTCCCCTGTCCCTGTGCCCATCCCTGATCCATGTCCCTGTCCCTGTCCCCTGTCCCCTGTCCCTGTGCCCATCCCTGATCCATGTCCCTGTCCCTGTCCCCTGTCCCCTGTCCCTGTGCCCATCCCTGATCCATGTCCCTGTCCCCTGTCCCCTGTCCCCGTCCCTGTCCCTGTCCCTGTCCCCTGTCCCCTGTCCCCTGTCCCCTGCCCCCATCCCTGTCCCCTGTCCCTGTCCCCTGTCCCCTGTCCCTGTCCCTGACCCGTGTCCCTGTCCCCGACCTGTGTCCCCTGTCCCTGTCCCTGATCCCTGTCCCTGTCCCTGTCCCTGTCCCTGACCCGTGTCCCCTGTCCCAGGGTACCTGCTGGGGACACTGACGGCGCTGGCGCTGGCGCTGGTGCCGCTGGTGGCGCTGGCCCTGGTGCTGTGTCCCCGCTGTCCCCTGTGCTCGCGCTGTCCCCACGGTGCCGGATGTCGCCCATGTCGCCCGTGTCGCCTGTGTCCCCCGCGCTGGTGGCGCCACCTGCTGGAACGGGCTGGCGGCCGGGGCGCTCAGCGGGGACCGCGCTGCTGCACGTGCTGCCGGAGGTGGGGGACAACGGGGACACTGGGGACACTGGGGACATCGGGGGGGACGTGGGGGACATCGGGGACATCGAGGGGACATCGGGGACATTGGGGACATTGGGGACATTGGGGACATGAGGGGACAGCAGGGGCTTTGAGGGCACTGGGGACATGAGGGGACATGGGGGGACATCGAGGGGACATTGGGGACATCGGGGACATTAGGGGGACAGCAGGGGCTTTGAGGGCACTGGGTACATGAGGGGACATCAGCGGTATTTGGGACATTGGGGACATTGGGGACACCATGGGGACATCAGGGGGACACTGGGGACATCAGGGGGGCAGCGGGGACATTGGGGGGATTGGGGGGGATTGGAGGCATTGGGGACATTGAGGGGACAGTGGGGACATCGGGGGGACACTGCGGGGACATCGGGGACATTGGGGGAGACCACAGGGACAGCAGGAACATCAGGGGGACATTGGGGGACACCGAGGGGACACCGGGGGACGGGAGGACACCGAGGGACACTGAGGGGATCCTGGTGACATCAGGGACATTGAGGGGACATGGGGGGCACTGGGGAAACGGGGTGGCACTGGGGGGGACATGGGGACACGGGAGGGACGGGAGGACACGGAGGGGACATTGGGGACACTGGGGGACATGGAGGGGACAGGGCTGGGGGGATTTGGGGGGGACAACTGGGGGGGGGGGGGTGGCTCCGATGCCACCCCCACGGGTCCCTCGTGTCCCCAACAGGCGCTGGGGGTGCACTCCGGGGGGACACAGGGAGGTGACACCGATGTCACCATGTGTCACTCTTGTCCCAAACAGGCGCTGGGGCTCCAAAGCCACCAGGGGGGAGGTGACAAAGGGCGGGGCGGGGGTGACACAGGGAGGTGGCACCGATGTCACCACGTGTCCCGGTGTCCCCAACAGGCTCTGGGGGTGCACAGCCACTCGGAGGGGGGACACAGGGAGGTGACACCGATGTCACCGATGTCCCCTCTGTGTCCCCGCAGGCTCTGGGGGTGCACAGCCACTCTGGGGGGGGGACACTCGGAGCAGGGGGGTGACACGGGGAGGTGGCACCGATGTCACCATGTGTCACTCTTGTCCCCAACAGGCGCTGGGGGTGCACGGCCACTCCGGGGGGGGGGGGGGGGACACGGGGAGGTGACACCGATGTCACTGGTGTCCCCTCTTTGTCCCCAACAGGCTCTGGGGGTGCATTCCGGGGGGGACACGGGGGGGTGACACCGATGTCACCGATGTCCCTGGTGTCCCCGCAGGCTCTGGGGGTGCACAGCCACTCCGGGGGGGGACACAGGGAGGTGGCACCGATGTCACCATGTGTCACTCTTGTCCCCAACAGGCTCTGGGGGTGCACAGCCACTCCGGGGGGGGACACTCGGAGCACGGCGGGGACACCCACAGCCCCCCCTGGGAGCTGCTGGCCGTGCTGGGGGGGCTCTACGGGGGCTTCGTCCTGGAGCGGCTGCTGGGGGGGCTGGGAGCGCCCCCCGAGGAGGTGGGGACACATTGGGGACACCGAGGGGACATTGGGGGGATACTGGGGACATTGGGGGGACATTGGGGGGGACACTGGGGGGACACTGGGGGACTGAGGACATTGGGAGGGCTGGGAGCGTCCCCTGGGGAGGTGGGGACTCTCAGGGGACACTGGGGACGTTGGGAGGACATTGGGGACACTGGGGACATTCAGGGGGATTGGGGACATTGGGGACACTGGGGGGACACTGGGGGGATTGGGGACATTGGGGATATTGGGGACAGTGGTGGGACATTGGTAAGATATTGGGGGGACACTGGGGACACTGAGGGAATTGGGGGGGACATTGGCGACATTGGGGGGACATTGGGGACATTGGGGACATTGGGGACATTGGGGGGGCTGGGACCTCTTCCCCGGCACAGGTGGGGATGGGGGGGGGAATTTGGGGGGTCTGAGGGCAATGGGGACCCCCTCGAAGGGGGGGGGGGCTGGGGGTGTTTGGGGGGGCCTGGGGTGAGGATTTGGGGGGGCTGTGGGGGGATTGCGGGATTTTGGGGGCGTTTTTGGGGTGGGGGGGTTCCAGAGCAGGTTGGGCTGGGGAGGGGATTTGGGGTTGAATGAGTCTGGGGGCGTCACCTACTGATGGGGGGGGGGGCGGTTTTGGGGTACAGAACCCCCTCCCCCCGCAGGTGAAGGATGGAGACCCCACCCCTGACCCCGCCCAGAGCACGCAGGAACTGACCAATCACGGTACGGCCCCGAATTCACCCAAAACTCCCCAAATTCTGCCCCAAAATCCCACAAATCCCCCCCAAAAATTCCCCCAAATTCTGCCCTAAAACTCCCCAAATCCCCCCACAAATCCTCCAAATTCCCTCCCAAAACTCCTCGAATCCCCCCAAAACTCCCCAAATCCCCCCAAACCTCCTCAAACTCACCCCGAAACTCCCCAAATCCCTCCATGAAACTGCTCAAATCCCCCCATAAACCCTCAAATTCCCCAAATTCTACCCCAAAACTCCTCAAGTCCCCCCCAGACCCTCCAAACTCTCCCCCCAAAACTCTGCAAATTCTCCCCCCAAAACTCCACAAATCCCTCCAAAACGTCCCAAATTCCCCCCAAAACTCCTCAAATCCCCCAAAACGTTCCAAATTCCGTCCCAAAATGTTCCAAATTCCCTCCCAAAACTCCTCAAACCCCCCCGAAACTCCCCAAATTCTCCTCCCCGATCCCCCGGTAAAAGGGGGCGCTGCCGACCCAGGTGGGACTCGAACCCACAATCCCCAGCTCCGGAGGCTGATGCCTTGTCCATTAGGCCACTGGGCCGGGCGTAGGCCCGCGGCGCCGGGCGCCACCTGGGGGGAGTCCCGGGGACAGCGGGGACACGGGGGGGATTGGGGACATTGGGGGGACAAGGGGAGGGACACAGGGGGGGGACATTGAGGGGACATTGGGGAGGCACAGGGGGACATTGGGGGGCATTGGGGGACATTGGGGAGGCACAGGGGGACATTGGGGGGATATTGGGGGCATTGGGGGCATTGATGACATTGAGGACATTGGGGAGACACGGGGGGGGACACGGGGGGGACATTGGGGGGACATTGGGGGACAAGGGGAGGGACACGGGGGGGACATTGAGGGGACTTGGGGGGATATTGGGGACATTGGGGGGACACAGGGGACACGGGGGGACATTGGGGATATTGGGGAGCATTGGGGACATTGAAGGACATTGAGGGAACACGGTGGGGACATTGAGGGGACAGAGGCGGAGAGGACACGGGGGGGACATTGAGGGGATATTGGGGACATTGGGGGACATTGGGGGACATTGGGGGACAGAGAGGACACGGGGGGACACGGGGGGGGACATTGAGGGGACATTGGGAACATCGGGAATATTGGGGGGCACAGGGGGACACGGGGGGACATGGGGGGGACAGACGGGATACGGGGGGACATGGGGGGACATAAGAGGGGACATTGAAGGGACATTGGGGATGTTGGGAGGACACAGGGGGACACAGGGGGGACATTGTGGGGACATTTGGGATATTGAGGGACATTGGGGGGCATTGGGGACATTAAGGACATTGGGGGACATTGAGGGGACATTGGGGGATATTGGGGACATCGGGGGACATTGGGGGACATTGGGGGACAGAGAGGACACGGGGGGGACACGGGGGGACACGGGGGGGGGACATTGAGGGAACACTGAGGGGACATTGGGGACATTGGGGATGTTGGGGGACATTTAGAGGACACAGGGGGACATGGGGGGGACACGGGGGTGTCCAGAGGTTCCTGGGGGTGACCCCAGTGACCTCAGGTGTCCCCGTGAGTAACCTGGGGGGTCCCCAGGTGTCCCGTGGGTGCCCTGTGCTGACCCCCGTCTCTCTCTCCCTCCCTCTCTCTGTGTCTGTCCTGGTGTATCCCTCTGTCTGTCCCGTGTCTGTCTGTCCGGTGTATGCCGTGTCCATCCCGTGTCTGTCTGTCCTGTGTCTGTCCATGTGTCTGTCTGTCCCGGTGTATCCTGTGTCTGTCTGGTGTCTGTCTGTCTCTCCCGGTGTATCCCGTGTCTGTCTGTCTGTCTGTCTGTCCCGTGTCTGTCTGTCCCGGTGTATGCCGTGTCCATCCCGTGTCTGTCTGTCCTGTGTCTGTCCATGTGTCTGTCTGTCCTGTGTCTGTCTCTCCCGGTGTATCCTGTGTCTGTCTGTCTGTCTCGTGTCTGTCCCGGTCTACCCGGTGTCTATCCCGTGTCTGTCCCGTGTCTGTGTGTCTGTCTGTCTGCCTGTCTATCCCGTGTCTGTCTGTGTGTTTGCCTGTCTATCCCGTGTCTGTTTGTGTGTCTGCCTGTCCCGTGTCTGTCTGTCTGTCTGTCTGTCTATGGGGTGTCTGTCTATCCGGTGTCTCTCTGTCTGTCTGTCTATCCCGTGTCTGTCCGGTGTCTGTCTGTCTGTCTGTCTGTCCCGTGTCTGTCTGTCCGGTGTCTGTCTGTCTGTCTGCCTGTCCCGTGTCTGTCTGTCCGGTGTCTGTCTGTGTGTCTGTCTATCGGGTGTCTGTCTGTCCGGTGTCTGTCTGTCTGTCTGTCTGTCCCGTGTCTGTCTGTCCGGTGTCTGTCTGTCTGTCTGCCTGTCCCGTGTCTGTCTGTCCGGTGTCTGTCTGTGTGTCTGTCTGTCCCGTGTCTGTCTGTCCGGTGTCTGTCTGTGTCCGTGTGTCGGCCGCAGGCTCCGGCCGCGCGCAGGCGCTGTTGCTGTCGGCAGGGGGCGCCGTTCACCGCCTGGCGGACGGGCTCGCGCTCGGCTCCGCCTTCGCCGCTTCCGGCAGCGCCGGGGCCGCCGCGGGGGCGGGGCTGGCCCTGCACGAGCTGCCCCGCGCGCTCAGTAAGGGGCGGGGCCTCGGGGGAGGGGCGGGGTTATGGGTATAGGGGCGGGGTTATGTGAATGGGGCGGGGTTATGGGCATGGGGGCGGGGTTATGGGAATGGAGTGGGGCTGGCCCCGCACGAGCTGCCGTGGGCGCTCAGTAAGGGGCGGGGTCCCTGGAGAGGGGGCGGGGCCTCTGGAGGGGGCGGAGTTCCGGGGAATTGGGCGGGGTTCTGGTGATGGGGCGTGGCTTTATGCCAGGGGCGGGGCTTTCCCCGAGCAACACAAGACCGGGTTGCGGTGGGGGCGGGACCTCGGGAAAGGGGGCGGGGCTTGTCCTAGGAGCTGCGGGGAGGCGGGGGGGGGTCTCAGTGTCACTGTCCCCGCAGGTGACACCTGGCGCTGTCCCGTGTTTGGGGACAGTTCTGAGTGTGGCTGTCCCGAGTTTCGGGACAGTTCTGAGTGCGGCTGTCCCCGCAGGTGACACCTGGCGCTGTGCCCGTGTTTGGGGACATTTCTCACTGTCGCTGTGCCCATGTTTGGGGACATTTCTCACTGTCGCTGTCCCCGTGTTTGGGGCCAGCTCTCGCTGTCGCTATGCCCGTGTTTGGGGCCAGCTCTCAGTGTCGCTGTCCCCGCAGGTGACACCTGGCACTGTCCCCGTGTTTGGGGCCAGCTTTCGCTGTCTCTGTCCCCGTGTTTGGGGCCAGCTCTCCCTGTGTCTGTCCCCGTGTTTGGGGCCAGCTCTCAGTGTCGCTGTCCCCGCAGGTGACACCTGGCGCTGTCCCGTGTTTGGGGCCAGCTCTCAGTGTCGCTGTCCCCGCAGGTGACACCTGGCGCTGTCCCGTGTTTGGGGCCAGCTCTCAGTGTCCGCTGTCCCCGCAGGTGACACCTGGCGCTGTCCCGTGTTTGGGGCCAGCTCTCAGTGTCGCTGTCCCCGCAGGTGACACCTGGCGCTGTCCCGTGTTTGGGGCCAGCTCTCAGTGTCGCTGTGCCCGAAGGTGACACCTGGCGCTGTCCCGTGTTTGGGGCCAGCTCTCAGTGTCGCTGTCCCCGCAGGTGACGCGCTGGTGCTGTCGCAGTCGGGGCTGGGCACTCGGCGCACGGTGGCCCTGGCGGCGGCCGCGGCGCTGCCGGTGGTGCCGGGGGTGGTGGCCGGGCTGGCCCTGGGGGCCGCCCCCGCCGCCCGCACCTGGCTCGCGGCCCTGGGCGGGGGCTTCCTGCTGCACCTGGCGCTGTGCCACATGGTGAGGGACACGGGGACATCGGGGACATCGGGGGGATTGGGGACATTGGGGACACTCAGGGGGATCGGGGACACTGGGGACACTCAGGGGGATTGGGGACATTGGGGTTCCTGCTGCACCTGGCGCTGTGCCACATGGTGAGGGACATTGGGGACATCGGGGACCATTGGGGACATTGGGGACATTGGGGACATTCAGGGGGATTGGGGACATTGGGGACATTGGGGACATTGGGGTTCCTGCTGCACCTGGCGCTGTGCCACATGGTGAGGGACACTGGGGACATCGGGGACACTGGGGACATTGGGGACATTGGGGACACTGGGGACACTCAGGGGGATCGGGGACACTGGGGACATTGGGGACACTGGGGCTTCCTGCTGCACCTGGCGCTGTGCCACATGGTGAGGGACATTGGGGACATTGGGGACATTGGGGACACCCGGGGGATTGGGGACATTGGGGACATTGGGGTTCCTGCTGCACCTGGCGCTGTGCCACATGGTGAGGGACATTGGGGACATTGGGGACATGGGGACACAGCGGCATCCAGGGGACATTGGGGACACTGGGGTGACTCTCAGGTGTCCCGCTGGTGCTTGTGGGTTCCTGCAGCTGTCCCACCTGGTGTCCCCAGGTGACTCTCAGGTGACTCTTAGGTGCCACTCAGGTATCTCAGGTGACACTCAGATGACCCTCAGGTGACTCTCAGGTGCCTCAGGTGTCCCCAGGTGTCACTCAGGTGCCCCAGGTGACTCTCAGGTGACCCTCAGGTATCACAGGTGACTGTCAGGTATCTCAGGTGACCCTCAGGTGTCCCCAGGTGACTCTCAGGTGCCTCAGGTGTCACTCAGGTGCCCCAGGTGACTCTCAGGTGACCCTCAGGTATCACAGGTGACTGTCAGGTATCTCAGGTGTCCCCAGGTGTCACTCAGGTACCCCAGGTGACTCTCAGGTGTCCCCAGGTGTCACTCAGGTGCCCCAGGTGACTCTCAGGTGTCCCCCAGGTGCCGGCCATGCTGTCCATGCGCTCCCCCAGCCCCTGGGCGCTGCTGGGGCTGCAGAGTGCGGGGCTGCTCGGGGGGTGGGCGCTGCTGCTGCTGCTGGCCCTGAACGAGCAGGGGGACGAGCACTGACACACCTGGAATACACCTGGATACACCTGGACACATCTGGAACACACCTGGATACACCTGGACGCACCTGGACAGACCTGGCTGCACCTGGACACACCCACACACACCCAAACACAGCTGGACACACCCACACACACCTGGACACACCTGGATGGGCCTGAAACATACATGGACGCAATTGGACACACCTGAAACAGCAGCTGGACACACCTGGACCAGCACCTGAACACACCTGGACCCACCTGAATGCACCTGGATGGACCTGGGACACACCTGGATACAGCTGGACACACCTGGAGCAGCACTTGGACACACCTGGACACAATTGGAGCACACCTGGACGGACCTGGAACACAGCTGGGCACATCTGGGCACACCTGGGGATGCCCCCCAAGACCCTGCCCAGCACCAGGCTCAGCGCCTGGAACAGCACCTGGGTGCACCTGGGCACAGCTGGAACACACCTGGGCACAGCTGGAACACACCTGAAACAGCACCTGGGCACACCTGGATGGACGTGGAACATACCTGGGCACACCTGGGGCCAGTTGGGGGCACCCCCAGACCCCCCCGGGGGGGGGCAATGGGGCAATAAAGGTGGAAATGGAACTGGAGTCCTGGATCTGGGGTGGGGCACTGGGAATGGACTGGGAGGGACTGGAATGGACTGGAGCGACTGGGAACGGACTGGGAATGAACTGGGAGGGACTGGGAGGGAACTGGGAGTGGACTGGGAATGGACTGGGAGGTACTGGGGGGATACTGGGATGTACTGGGAGGGTACTGGGAGGGCACTGGGGGTACTGGGAGGGTACGGGGAGCACTGGAAGGGACTGGGAGTGACTGGGAGGATCTGGGGTGCAGCCCCTTTTGGGGGGGCTATAGGGTCCCTATAGGGGTCCGTCCAGCCCTTTTTGTGGGGTCCTGACTCCCTCCAGCCCCTCCCCATGGGGTCCAGCCCCTTTTTGGAGTGTCCAGGACCCCCAAATACCCACAAATTTCCCCCAAATCCCCCCAGAGGGTCGAGGGGGTTTTTGGGGGCGTTTGAGGGGGACTGAGGAGTGCAGGGGGCGGTGAAGGGAGATGGGGTGGCTGAGGGGAGTTTTAGCGGGTCCGTGAGGGGAAAATGGGGGGAATGAGGGGGAAGGTTTTAGGGATGCTTTGGGGGACGGGAGGGGGTTGAGGGAAAATTTGGGGGGTCCGTGAGGGGAAATGGGGAGGACTGAGGGGGGAAAATGGGGAGGGTCCTGTGAGGGAAAATTTAGGGGGGTCTGTGACGGGGAAATGGGGGGGTCCTTTGGGGTAAGTTTGAGGGATCTGAGGGGAGTTTTAGGGCGTCCGTGAGGGGAAAAATGGGGAGCTCTGAGGGGAAATTTGGAGCGTCCGTGGGGGGGACTGAGGGGGGAACTTTTGGGGGGGGTCTGAGGGGGAAATTTGCGGGGCTCTTTAAAGGGAGCCCCCTTTAAAGAGGAAATACATATTATTATTATATATTATATATTATATATTATATATTATATATTATATATTATATATTATATATTATACTATATTGTATTATATATGTTATATATATATTATTCATAGGGAATAATTGGGGTTGAGGGGCTTTGAGAGGTCCGAGGGGAAATTTGGGGGGTCTGTGAGGAGGAAATGGGGGAGGCTGAGGGGAGGAAATGGAGAGGGTCCTGTGAGGAGAACATGAGGGGAAACAGGGGTGAAAAGTTTGGGGGGCATTTTGAGGCTGCCAAGGCATCCATGGGGATGAGATTTGGGGTGTTCTGAGAGGTCTGAGGGGAAATTTTGGGGGTGCATGAGGAGGAAATAGGGGAGACTGAGGGGGGAAAATGGGGAGGGTCCTGTGAGGGGTCTGGGGGGGAATTTGGGGGTCCATGAGGGGAAAATGGGGGGGACTGAGGGGAGAGGTTTGAGGGGTCCTTTGTGGGAGTGTGAGGGGAAATTTTGGGGGGGGGTCCATGAGGGGAAAATGGGGGGAAACTGAGGGGGAAATTTTGGGGGACACTTTGAGGGTGTTGAGGGATCCATGGGGATGAGATTTGAGGGGGTCTGAGGGGAAATGGGGGGATTTTGTGAGGGGGAAATGGGGGGGACTGAGGAGGAAGGCTGGAGGCATCTTTTGGGGTATCTGAGGAGAGATTTTGGGGGTGCATGAGAAAGCAATGAAAGGGACTGAGGGGGAAGGTTTGAGGGGTCCTTTGGGGTGGTGGAGGGAAAATTTGGGAGGTCTGTGAGGGGAAAATGGGGGAAAACTGAGGGGGAAAGTTTGGGGGACACTTTGAGGGTGTTGAGGGATCCATGGGGATGAGATTTGGGGCGTTCTGAGAGGTCTGAGGGGAAATTTTGGGGGTGCATGAGGAGGAAATAGGGGAGACTGAGGGGGGAAAATGGGGAGGGTCCTGTGAGGGGTCTGAGGGAGAATTTGGGGGGTGTGTGAGGGGAAAATGGGGGGGACTGAGGGGGAGATTTTAGGAATCCTTTGGGGGGGTCTGAGGAGAGTTTTGGGGGGGTTCCTGAGGGGGAAATGGGGGGCACTGAGAGGGGAGGTTTGGGGGTTACTTTGGGGGAGTCTGAGGGGAAATTCGGGGGCTCTTTGGGGTTCATGGGGGTTAATTTGGGTTGAGGGGTTTTGAGGGGTCTGAGGGGAAATTTGGGGGGTGCATGAGGGGAAAATGGGGGAACTGAGGGGGGAAAATGGGGAGGGTCCTGTGAGGGGTCTGAGGGGAAATTTGAGGGGTCTGTGAGGGGAAAAGGGGAAATTTGGGGGGTGCATGAGGGAGAAATGGGGGACATTGAGGGGGAACCTTTGGGGGGTTCCTTTGGGAGGGCTCTGAGGGGAAATTTTGGGGCTCTGTGAGGGGGAAATGGGGGGGCCTGAGAGGGGAGGTTTTAGGGGTCTGAGGAGAAATTTAGGGGCTCCCTGAAGGGAAATTGGGGGTGAGGTGTTAGGGATCATTTCAGGGAATAGCTGAGAAGCCTGAGGGGAAATTTTGGGTGTTCCCATTTTTCCCCAATTCCCCATTTCTCACCCCAATTCCATTTCTCACCCCAATTTTCCATTTCTCACCCCAATTCCCATTTCTCACCCCAATTCCCCATTTCTCACCCCAATTCCCCATTTTTTCCCCATTTCTCACCCCAATTCCCCATTTTTTCCCCATTTCTCACCCCAATTCTCTATTTCTCACCCCAATTCCCCATTTTTCCCCAATTCCCATTTCTCCCCCCAATTCCCCATTTTTCCCCAATTCCCATTTCTCACCCCAATTTCCCATTTTCCCCCCAATTCTCCATTTTTTCCCCATTTCTCACCCCAATTCCCCATTTTCCCCCCCAATTCCCCATTTCTCCCCCCAATTCCCATTTCTCACCCCAATCCCCATTTCTCATCCCAATTCCCCATTTTTTCCCCATTTCTGACCCCAATTCCCCATTTTTTCCCCATTTCTGACCCCAATTCCCCATTTTTTCTCCATTTCTCACCCCAATCCCCATTTCTCATCCCAATTCCCCATTTTTTCCCCATTTCTGACCCCAATTCCCCATTTTTCTCACCCCAATTTTCCATTTCTCCCCCCAGTTCCCCATTTCTCACCCCAATCCCCATTTCTCATCCCAATTCCCCATTTTTTCCCCATTTCTCACCCCAATTCCCCATTTTTTCCCCATTTCTCATCCCAATTCCCCATTTTTTCCCCATTTCTCACCCCAATCCCCATTTCTTATCCCAATTCCCCATTTTTTCCCCATTTCTCCCCCAATTCCCATTTCTCACCCCAATTCCCCATTTTTTCCCCATTTCTCACCCCAATTCCCCATTTTTCCCCCAATTCCCCATTTCTCACCCCAATTCCCCATTTTTCTCTCCCCAATTCCCCATTTCTCACCCCAATTCCCCATTTCTCCCCCCAATCCCCATTTCTCACCCCAATTCCCCATTTCTCCCCCCAATTCCCCATTTCTCACCCATTTCTCCCCTAATTCCCCATTTCTCACCCCAATTCCCCATTTTTTCCCCATTTCTCACCCCAATTCCCCATTTTTCTCTCCCCAATTCCCCATTTCTCCCCAATTCCCCATTTCTCCCCCATTTTTTCCCCATTTCTCCCCCCAATCCCCATTTCTCACCCCATTTCTCTCTCTCCCCAGCCCCCCAGTGGATTTGGGGTGTTTTTGGGGCCATGTACGCCGTGTACAAGCAGAGCCACCCTCCCACAGGCCTGGAGTTTTCCCTTTATTGCCATTTCTTCTCTGCGGCCGAGAGGAACCTGGTGGTGGCTGGGACCTCGCAGCTCTTCGTGTATCGGCTCAACCACGAGCCTGAGGTGAGCCTGCAAAATCAACCTCAAAAGGAACCCTTAAAATGGACCTGAAAAATGAACCTGAAAAATGAACCTCAAAAAGGAACCCTTAAAATGGACCTGAAAAATGAACCTGAAAAATGAACCTCAAAAAGGAACCCTTAAAATGGACCCTCAGAAATGGACCCTCAGATATTAACCCTCAAAATGAGCCCTCATAATGAACCTTCAAAAATGAGCCCTCAAATATGAACTCTCATAAAGAACCCTCAAAAGGAACCTCAAATATGAAACTCTCAGAAATGAACCCTCAGAAATGGACCCTCAGTAATGAACCCTCAAAATGAGCCTGAAAAATGAACCCTCAAAATGAGCCCTCAAATATTAATCCTCAAAATGAACCCTCAAAATGAGCCCTCAAAATGAAACCTTAAAATGAACCTGAAAAATGAGCCCTCAGAAATGAGCCCTCAAAATGAGCCCTCAAATATGAGCCCTCAAAAAGGAACCTCAAAATGAACCCTCAAAATGAGCCCTCAAATATTAATCCTCAAAATGAGCCCTCACAATGAGCCCTCAAAATGAACCCTTAAAATGAACCCTCAAAATGAGTCCTCAAATATGAGCCCTCATAATGAACCCTCAGAAATGAACAATCAAAAATAAAAACCTCAGAAATGAACCCTCAAATATGAAACCCTCAGAAATGAGCCCTCAAAATGAACCCTCAGAAATGAACCTGAAAAATGAGCCCTCAAAATGAGCCCTTAAAAATGAACCCTCAGAAATGAATCCTCAGAAATGAGCCCTCAAAATGAACCCTCAGCAATGAAACCCCCCCACAAAAAAACCCCCAAAAATTCTCCAAAAATGACCACCAAAACTGACCCCCCAAAAAACTGATTCTGACAGAAAAACACCCAAAAAACCCCAAAAACCCCCAAAAACTGATTCTGACAGAAAAACACCCCAAAAAAACCCCCAAAACCCCCCAAAAACCTCAAAAAACTGATTCTGACAGAAAAACACCCAAAAAACTGATTCTGACAGAAAAACACCCAAAAAACTGATTCTGACAGAAAAACACCCAAAAAACCCCCCAAAAAACCCCAAAAACTGATTCTGACAGAAAAACACCCCAAAAAACCCCAAAAACCCCCAAAAACTGATTCTGACAGAAAAACACCCAAAAACCCCAAAAAACCCCAAAAAACTGATTCTGATAGAAAAACCCCAAAAAACCCAAGCCAAACAAGCCCCAAAAGTGACCCCAAAACTGCCCCCACAAAATAACTCCCCAATTCCCCTTTTCCCCAGAATTTCACTTTTACTCCATTATCCCCCCTTTTCCCTTTTTCTCCATTTTTGCCTTTTTCCCCTTTTGTGCCCCTTTTCCCCCAATTTCCCCCCAAATTCCCTTTTCCCCATTTTCCCCTTTTCCCCCCTTATTCCCTTTTCCCCCATTTCCCATTTTTCTCTCCTTCCCCCCCTTTTTCCCCCTTTTTCCCATTCCCCATTTTTCTCTCCTTCCCCCCTTTTTTCCCCCTTTTCCCATTCCCCATTTTCTCCCTTTCCCTCCCTTTGTGCCCCATTTCCCCCCAGTTTTTCCATCCATTTTTCCCCATTTCCTGCCTCAATTTCCCCATTCTCCCCCAAAATCCCTTTTCCCCATTTCCCCCTTTTCCCTTTTTCCCTTTCCCCAAATTTCCCTTCAATTCCCCCTTTTTTCCCTTTTCCCCCTTTTTCCCATTTCTCCCATTTTTCCTTTTCCCCCTTTTATTCCCCCTTTTTCCTCTTTCCTCCCTTTTTCCTATTTCCCCATTTTTCCCCTTTTTCCTTCCCCCCTTTATTCCCCCTTTATTCCCCCTTTTTCCCCCATTTCCCCTTTTTTTTTCCCTTTCCCCCCCTTTGCCCCCTTCCCCCCTTTTCCCTCTTTTTCCCCTTTTTCCTTTTCTCCCCTTTTTCCCTTTTTTCCCTTTTTTCCCCTTTTTTCCAATTTCCCCCCTTTTATTCTTTATTCCCCTTTTTCCTCTTTCCCTTTTCCCCCCATTTTCCCCCATTTTCCCCTTTTCTCCCCTTTTTCTCCCCTTTTTCTCCCCTTTTCTCCCCTTTTTCTCCCCTTTTCTCCCCTTTTTCTCCCCTTTTCTCCCCTTTTCTCCCCTTTTCTCCCCTTTTTCTCCCCTTTTTCTCCCTTTTTCTCCCCTTTTCTCCCCTTTTTCTCTCCTTTTTCTTTTCCCCCTTTTTCCCCAATTCCCCTTTTCCCCAATTTCCCCCCTTTATTCCCCCTTTTTCCCATTTTCCCGCTTTTCCCCATTTCCCCCTTTTTCCTTTTCCCCCTTATTCCCCCATTTGCCCTTTTCCCTTTTCTCCCTTTTTCTTCCCTTTTCCCTCTTTTTCCCCTTTTTTCTTTTCTCCCCTTTTTCCCTTTTTCCCTTTTTCCCCCTTTTTCCCTTTTTTCTTTCTACACTTCCCCCCATTTTCCCTCTTTTCCCCCCAATTTTTCCCCTTTTTTCCCTTTTCCCCTCCCCACATTTCCCCCCTTTCTTTTCCCCCTTTTCCCCTTTTTTTGTATTTTCCATTTTTTCTTTTCCCCCTTTTCCCTCCTTCACCCCCTTTTTCCCTTCCCCCCTTTTCCCCTAAATTTCCCTTCATTTTCCCCTTTTCCCAATTCCCCCCCTTTTATTCTTTATTCCCCCTTTTTCCCTTTTCCCCATTTTCCCCATTTTTTCCCCTTTTTCCTTTCCCCCCATTTCCCCTTCTCCTCCCCTTTTCCTCCTCTTTTTCTCTCCTTTTATTTCCCCTTTTCCCTCTTTTTCCCCAATTTTCCCCCTTTATTCCCCCATTTTGCCCATTTCCCCTTTTTCTCCTTTTTCTTCCCTTTTCCCCCCTTCCCCCCCTTTTCCCTCTTTTTCCCTTTTTCTTTCTCCCCTTTTTCCCTTTTTTCCCTTTTTCCATTTCTTCACTTCCCCCCCCTTTTCCCCATTTTCCCTCTTTTCCCCCATTTTTCCCCCTTTTTTCCCTTTTCCCTTCCCACCTTTCCCACCTTTCCCCCCTTTCTTTTCCCCCTTTTTTCAGATTTTCTATTTTTTCTTCTTTCCCCCCTTTTCCCCTCCTTCCCCCCTTTCCCCCTAAATTCCCTCCAATTTCCCCTTTTCCCCAATTTCCCCCCTTTTATTCCCCCTTTTTCCTCTTTTCCTCTTTTCCCATTTTCCCCCTTTTTTCCCTTTTCCTTTTCCTCCCCTTTTCCTCCCCTTTTCCTCCCCTTTTCCTCCCCTTTTCCTCCCCTTTTCCTCCCCTTTTTCTCACCTTTTTCTTCCCTTTTCCCCACTTTTTCTCCAATTTCCCCCCTTTATTCCCCCTTTTCCCATTTCCCCCTTTTTTCTCCCCTTTTTCTCCCCCTTTTTCCCTCTCTTTTCCCTTCCCACCTTTTCCCCATTTCCCCTTTCCCCCCTCTTTGCCTTTTTCCCACTTTTCCCCCTTTTTTCCCATTTCCCCCCCTCTTTTCCATTTTTTGCCTTTTTTCCAATTTCCTCCCCGTTTTTCCCCTTTTCCCCCTTTTTCCCCTTTCCCCCCTTTTCCCCCTTTTCCCCCTTTTTCCCATTTTCCCCTCTTTCCCCTTTTTTCCCTTTTCCCCCCTCTTTTCTCTTATTCCCATTTTCCCCTTTCCCCCCTTTTTCCCCATTTTCCCCATTTTTCCCCATTTTCCCCATTTCCCCCCTCTTTTCCCTGTTTCCCCCTTTTTCCAATTTCCCCCCTTTTCCCCATTCCCCCTTTTTTCCCTTTTTCCCCATTTCCCCATTTCCCCCTTTTTTCCCTTTTTTCCCTTTTTCCCTCTTTTCCCCCTTTTCCCCTTTTTTCCAATTTTCCCCCCTCTTTTCCCTTTTTTCCCCTTTTTTTCCCATTTCTGCCCCTTTCCCCCCTCTTTTCCCTTTCCCCCCTTTTCCCCCCTTTTCCCTCTTTCCCCTTTTTTCCCTTTCCCCCTCTTTTATCTTTTTCCCATTTCCCATTTCCCCCCTTTTTTCCCATTTTCCCCCTTTCCCATTTCCCCCTTTTCCCTTTTTCCCATTTTCCCCTCTTTTCCCTCTTTCCCCTTTTCCCCCCTCTTTTATATTTTTCCCTTTTTCCCCTTTTCCCCATTTTTCCCTTTTTCCCCCTTTCCCCCCTTTTTACCTTTCCCCTTTTTTCCCTTTTTTCCCATTTCCCCTTTTTCCCCCATTTCCCCCCTTTTCCCCTTTTCTCCCATTCCCCCCCTTTTTTCCCATTTTCCCCCTTTTTCCTTTTTTTCCCATTTCCCCCCTTTTCCCTAATTCCCCTTTTTCCCCTTTCCCCCTTATTCCCCTTTTTCCCATTTTTCCCCCTTTTCCCCCTTTTCCCCATTTTCCCCATTTTTCCCCCATTTCCCCATTTTTCCCATTTTCCCCCCTTTTCCCCCATTTTCCCCATTTTTCCCATTTCCCCCATTTTCCCCATTCCCCCCATTTTCCCAATTTTTCCCATTTTCCCATTTCCCCTTTTCCCCTTTTTCCCCCATTTCCCCATTTCCCCATTTTTCCCCTTTTTTTCTCCATTTTCCCCCATTTTCCCCATTTCCCCATTTTCCCCCTTCCCCCATTTTCCCCATTTCCCCATTTTCCCCCCATTTTCCCCATTTCCCCCTTTTTCCCCATTTCCCCATTTTCCCCATTTTTCCCATTTCCCCCATTTTTCCCCATTTTTCCCATTTTTCTCTCATTGTTTCCGTTTCATTTTTCCCTCACAGGCCCCAGGAAAAAGCGACAGAAATGGGGGTGAGTGCCCTCAATGGGGATTTTGGGAATTTTGGGAATTTTGGGGGATTTTGGGGGATTTGGGGATTTTGGGGGGATTTGGGGATTTTGGGGGGGATTTGGGGATGTTGGGGGGGATTTGGGGATTTTGGGGGATTTGGGGATTTTGGGGATTTTGGGGGATTTGGGGATTTTGGGGGGATTTGGGGATTTTGGGGGGTTTGGGCATTTTGGGGGGTTTGGGGATTTTGGGGATTTTGGGAGGATTTGGGAATTTTGGGGATTTGGGGATTTTGGGGGGATTTGGGGGACTTGGGGATTTTGGGAATTTTGGGGGGAATTTGGGGATTTTTTGGGAATTTGGGGATTTGGGGGTTTTGGGAACTTTGGGGAATTTTGGGAATTTGGGGGATTTGGGGATTGGGGGATTTTGGGGGATTTGGGGGGATTTGGGAATTTGGGGGATTTTGGGGGATTTGGGGATTTTGGGGAATTTGGGGATTTTGGGGGGATTTGGGGATGTTGGGGGGGATTTGGGGATTTTGGGGATTTTGGGGGGATTTGGGGATTTTGGGGGAATTTGGGAACTTTGGGGGATTTTAGGGATTTTGGGGGATTTGGGGATTTTGGGAGATTTGGGAATTTTGGGAGCATTTGGGGATTTGGGAACTTTGGGGGAATTTTGGGGGATTTGGAGAATTTGGGAATTTGGGGGATTTTGGGGGGATTTGGGGATTTTGGGGATTTGGGGATTTGGGGGTTTTGGGAACTTTGGGGGATTTTGGGAATTTGGGGGATTTGGGAATTTTGGGGGGATTTGGGGATTTTGGAAGGATTTGGGAAATTTGGGGGATTTTGGGGGATTTGGGGATTTTGGGGGTTTGGGGATTTGGGGGATTTGGGGGATTTGGGGAATTTGGGAATTTTGGGAGCATTTGGGAGATTTGGGGGATTTGGGGATTTTGGGGAATTTGGGGGGGATTTGGGGATTTTGGGGGATTTGGGGATTTTGGGAGGATTTGGGGATTTTGGGGAATTTGGGAATTTTGGGGGGATTTGGGAATTTTGGGGGATTTGGGGATTTTGGGGGATTTGGGGATTTTGGGGATTTTGGGAATTTTGGGAGATTTGGGAATTTTGGGGGATTTGGGGATTCTGGGGCCATTTCCTGCCTTTTGGGGCTGATTCTGCTCTTTTTTCCTGGGTGATTTCCTCCTTTTTTCAGAATTCTCTCATTTTTGGGTGATTTTCTCTTTTTTGGGGGATAATTCTCCCATTTTTGGGGTGATTTCTTCATTTTTGGGGTAATTTTCTCCTTTTTGGGGTGTTTTCCTCCTTTTTTCATTATTCTCCCATTTTTGGGGCAATTTCCTTCAATTTTTGGATGATTCTCTCATTTTGGGGTGTTTTCCTCCTTTTTTCATTATTCTCCCATTTTTTGGGGTGATTTCCCCCTTTTTTGGGGAGGCTCTCCCCATTTTGGGTTGATTTCCCCCCATTTTTAGGCTGATTCCCTCCATTTTTTTGGGTTGATTTTCCCCATTTTTGGAACAATTTCCATTTTTGGGCTGATTTTCTCCCTTCTTGGGCTGATTTTCCCCATTTTTAGGTGATTTCCTCCCTTTTTGGGACAATTTGTCCCCTTTTTGGGCTGATTATCTCCATTTTTAGGGTGATTCCCTCCATTTTTTGGGTTGATTTCCCCCTTTTTGGGACAATTTCCATTTTTGGGCTGATTTTCCCCATTTTTAGGGTGATTTCCTCCCTTTTTGGGACAATTTCTCCCCTTTTTGGGTTGATTTTCCCCATTTTTAGGCTGATTCCCTCCATTTTTTGGGTTGATTTCCCCCTTTTTTTTGGGGTGATTTTCCCCATTTTTATTGTGATTTCTTCCCTTTTTGGGACATTTTTTTCCCTTTTTGGGTTGATTTTCTCCTTTTTGGGTTGATTTCCCTCCATTTTCAGGTCGATTCCCTCCATTTTTGGGTTCATTTCTCCCCTTTTTGGGTTCATTTCTCCCCTTTTTGGGATCATTTCCCCCTTTTTGGGATCATTTCTCCCCTTTTTGGGTTCATTTCCCCATTTTTGGGTTCATTTCCCCATTTTTGGGTCGATTTTCCCCATTTTTGGGTTGATTTTCCCCATTTTTGAACCATTCCCCCATTCCCCAACCCCTCCCTCTGATCCCTGGCATTTCCCCCAATTTCCCTCCCAATCAATGCTGATCCACCCAATTAATTCCACTCCACTCTAATTAAGCACAAACCCCACCAAATATCCCCAACCACCAAAAACCCCAACCCCAAAACTCCCCCCAGAAATTCTCAATTTTGGGGTGGGGCAGAATTTTGAGGAAACCCCAAAAAAACCTGAAAAAAACCCCAAAAAACCCCCCCAAAAATCCCCCAAAACCCCCAAAAAAATCCCAAAAAAATCCCCAAAAAACCCGAAAAAACCCCCAAAAAAAACCCCCAAAAAACCCGAAAAAAACCCCCAAAAAATCCCCAAAAAACCCCAAAAAAACTCGAAAAAAACCCGAAAAAAACCCCAAAAAAACCCCAAAAAACCCCCAAAAAACCCGAAAAAACCCCCCAAAAAAACCCCCAAAAAAAACGAAAAAAAACCAAAAAACCCAAAAAAAAACCCCAAAAAAAACCCCCCCCAAAAAAAAACTGCAAAAAAACCCCAAAAAAAACCCCAAAAAACCCCAAAAAAACCCGAAAAAAACCCAAAAAAACCCCAAAAAACCCCAAAAAACCCCGTAAAAAACCCAAAAAAACCCCCCAAAAAACTGCAAAAAAACCCCCAAAAAATCCCCAAAAAAACCCCAAAAAAACCCCAAAAAAACCCCAAAAAAAACCCAAAAAACCCCAAAAAAACCCCCAAAAAACCCCAAAAAAACCCGAAAAAAACCCAAAAAACCCCAAAAAACCCCGTAAAAAACCCAAAAAAACCCCCAAAAAACTGCAAAAAACCCCAAAAAAACCCCCAAAAAACTGGAAAAAAACCCAAAAAAAACCCCAAAAAAACCCCAAAAAAACCCGAAAAAACCCCAAAAAACCCCCAAAAAAACCCCAAAAAAACCCCCAAAAAATCCCAAAAAACCCCCAAAAAACTGGAAAAAAACTGGAAAAAAACTGGAAAAAAACCCCCAAAAAAAACCCCCAAAAACCCCAAAAAAACCCCAAAAAAACCCCAAAAAATCCCCAAAAAACCGCAAAAAAACCCGAAAAGAACCCCGAAAAAAACCCCAAAAAAACCCCAAAAAAACCCGAAAAAACCGGAAAAAAACCCGAAAAAAACCCCAAAAAAACCCGAAAAAAAACCAAAAAAACCCCAAAAAACCCCAAAAAAAACCCCAAAAAAACCCTCAAAAAATCCCAAAAAAAACCCCAAAAAACCCCCAAAAAAACTGGAAAAAAAACCCGAAAAAAACCCAAAAAACCCCCAAAAAACCCGAAAAAAAAAACCCCCAAAAAATCCCCAAAAAATCCCCAAAAAACCCCAAAAAAACCCCCAAAAAACTGGAAAGAAACTGGAAAAAAACCCGAAAAAAAAAACCAAAAAAACCCCCAAAAAACCCGAAAAAAACCCCGAAAAAAACCCCAAAAAATCCCAAAAAAATCCCCAAAAAAAACCCCCCAAAAAAACCCGAAAAAACCCCCAAAATCCCCAAAAACCCCAAAAAAACCCCCGAAAAAACCCCCCAAAAAAACCTGCAAAAAAACCCGAAAAAACCCCCAAAAAAACCCGAAAAAACCCCAAAAAAATCCCAAAAAAATCCCCAAAAAACCCCCCAAAAAAAAACCCCGAAAAAAAACCCCAAAAAACCCGAAAAAAAACCCCAAAAAAATCCCCAAAAAATCCGAAAAAAACCCCAAAAAAACCCCCAAAAAACTGGAAAAAAACCCCCAAAAAAACCCGAAAAAAACCCCAAAAAAACCTGAAAAAGCCCCCAAAAAACCCCAAAAAAAATCCCAAAAAAACCTGAAAAAGTCCCCAAAAAACCCCCAAAAAATCCCAAAAAAACCCCCAAAAAACTGGAAAAAAACCCGAAAAAAACCCGAAAAAACCCCAAAAAAACTGGAAAAAAACTGGAAAAAAACTGGAAAAAACCCCCAAAAAACCCCAAAAAAACCCGAAAAAACTGCAAAAAAACCCCAAAAAACCCCAAAAAACCCAAAAAAAACCCGAAAAAACCCCCCCAAAAAACCCCCAAAAAAAACTGCAAAAAAAACCCGAAAAAAACCCCGAAGAAAACCCCAAAAAACCCGAAAAAACCCCCCAAAAAACCCGAAAAAAAACCCCAAAAAAATCCCCAAAAAATCCCAAAAAACCCCCAAAAAAACCCCCAAAAAACCGGGAAAAAACCCGAAAAAAAACCCGGAAAAAACCCGAAAAAAACCCCAAAAAATCCCCAAAAAACTGCAAAAAAACCCGTAAAAAACCCAAAAAAACTGCAAAAAAACCCGTAAAAAACCCAAAAAAACTGCAAAAAAACCCAAAAAAACCCCCAAAAAACCCCCAAAAAACCTGCAAAAAACCCCCCAAAAAACCTGAAAAAAAACCCCAAAAAACCCCCAAAAAAACCCCAAAAAAAACCCCAAAAAAATCCCAAAAAAAACCCGAAAAAACCCCAAAAATCCCCAAAAACCCCAAAAAAAACCCCCGAAAAAACCCCCCAAAAAAACCTGCAAAAAAACCTGCAAAAAAACCCCCAAAAAAACCCCAAAAAAACCCCCAAAAAATCCCCAAAAAATCCCAAAAAAACCCCGAAAAAAACCTCAAAAAAACCCCAAAAAACTGCAAAAAAACCCGAAAAAAAACCCCAAAAAAACCCCAAAAAACCCCCAAAAAACCCCCCAAAAAACCCCCCAAAAAAACCCCAAAAAACTGGAAAAAAACTGGAAAAAAACCCGAAAAAAACCCCAAAAAACCCCAAAAAAACCGGAAAAAAACCTGAAAAAAACCCCAAAAAAAAACCAAAAAAACCCCAAAAAACCCCGAAAAAAACCCCAAAAAAAACCCCAAAAAAACCCTCAAAAAATCCCAAAAAAAACCCCAAAAAAACCCCAAAAAAACCGGAAAAAAACCCGAAAAAAACCCAAAAAACCCCCAAAAAACCCGAAAAAAACCCAAAAAACCCCCAAAAAACCCGAAAAAAAAAACCCCCCAAAAAATCCCCAAAAAATCCCCAAAAAACCCCAAAAAAAACCCCCAAAAAACTGGAAAAAAACTGGAAAAAAACCCGAAAAAAAAACCCAAAAAAACCCCCAAAAAACCCCAAAAAAACCCCGAAAAAAACCCCGAAAAAAACCCCAAAAAATCC
>NW_027269338.1:1149045-1213476 GCF_023055355.1 Agelaius tricolor
CAAAACCCCCAAAAAATCCAAAGAAAAAATCCCCAAAACCCCCAGAAAATAAACCAAAAATCCCAAAAAAACCCCCAAAATCCCCCAAAAATCCCAAAAAAACCCCAAAAATCCCCAAAAAGACCCCAAAAATCCCCCTAAAAACCCAAAAAATCCCCAAAAAACCCAAAAAATCCCCCAAAATCCCAAAATTCCCCCAAACAGTCCCCAAAATCCAATAAAAAACCCAAAGATCCCCCAAAAAACCCAAAAATCTGCCAAGAAACCTCAAAATCCCCCAAAAACCCCAAAAGAACACCAAAATCCCCAAAAAACAAAAAAAATCCCCCAGAAATCCCCAAAAATCCCCAAAACACAAAAAAATCCCCCCCAAATCCCCCAAAACCCCAAAAAATCCCCCAAAAAACCCCCAAAAACCCCAAAAAACCCAAAAATGCCAAAAACCAAAAAATCCCTGAAAAACCTGAAAAAGCCCAAAATCCCCAAAAACTCAAAAAAATCCCCAAAACCCCCAGAAAAAAACCCAAAATTCCCGAAAAAACCCCAAAAATCCCCCAAAAATCCCAAAAAGACCCCAAAAGTCGCCAAAAAGACCCCAAAAAACCCCAAAAGAACACAAAAATCCCCAAAAACCAAAAAACCCCCCAAAAGTCCTCAAAAAACCTCAAAAATGCCAGAAAACCCCAGAAATCCCTGAAAAACCTGAAAAAACCCAAAACCCCCAAAAACCCAAACAAAAAATCCCCAAAACCCCCAGAAAAAAACCCAAAAATCCCCGAAAAACCCCAAAAATCCCCCAAAAAAACCCCCAAAAAACCCCAAAAAGACCCCCAAGATCCCCAAAAAACCCCAAAAGAACACAAAATCCCCAAAACCCAAAAAAATCCCCCAGAAACCCCAAAAAGCCCCCAAAACACAAAAAAAATCCCCCAAAAATCCAAAAATCCCCCAAACAATCCCCAAAGAACCCCAAAAACCCCCCAAAAATCCCCCAAAACCACCAAAAATGCCAGAAAAACCTGAAAAAACCCAAAACCCCCAAAAACCCAAACAAAAAATCCCCAAAAGCCCCAGAAAAAAACCCAAAAATCCCCGAAAAACCCCAAAAAATCCCCAAAAAGCCCCAAATCCCCCCAAGCAATCCCCAAAATCCCCTAAAAAAACCCAAAGATCCCCCAAAAAACCAAAAAAATCCCCCAGAAACCCCAAAAAAACCCCAAAACACAAATCCCCCCCAAATCCCCCAAAAACCCCAAAACCCCCCAAAAATCACAGAAAAAACCTCCAAAAAAAAGCCCCAAAAGCCCAAAATCCCCAAAAAAACCCAAAAATCCCCAAAATCCCCAAAAATCCCCAAAAACCCCAAAACCCCCGACAAAAACCCCAAAATCCAAACCCCCCAGGGTTGGGGTGCCCGAACTCAGTTTGGGGCTCCAGAGCTCAGGGTTGGGGTGCCCTGGGTGATTTTGGGGTGCCCTGGGTGACTTTGGGGTGCCCTGGGTGATTTTGGGGTGCCCTGGGTGACTTTGGGGTGCCCTGGGTGATTTTGGGGTGCCCTGGGTGACTTTGGGGTGCCATTGATGATTTTGGGGTGCCCTGGATGATTTTGGGGTGCCCTGGGTGACTTTGGGGTGCCATTGGTAACTTTGGGGTGCCCTGGGTGATTTTGGGGTGCCCTGGATGACTTTGGGGTGCCATTGATGATTTTGGGGTGCCCTGGATGATTTTGGGGTGCCCTGGGTGACTTTGGGGTGCCCTAAGTGGTTTTTGGGGTGCCCTGGGTGATTTTGGGGTGCCATTGATAACTTTGGGGTCCCATTGGTAACTTTGGGGTGCCCTGGGTGATTTTGGGGTGCCCTGGATGACTTTGGGGTGCCATTGATGATTTTGGGGTGCCCTGGGTGATTTTGGGGTGCCCTGGGTGACTTTGGGGTGCCATTGGTAACTTTGGGGTGCCCTGGGTGACTTTGGGGTGCCCTGGGTGATTTTGGGGTGCCATTGATGTCTTTGGGGTCCCATTGGTAACTTTGGGGTGCCCTGGGTGACTTTGGGGTGCCATTGATAACTTTGGGGTGCCCTGGATGATTTTGGGGTGCCATTGATAACTTTCGGGTCCCATTGGTAACTGTGGGGTGCCCTACGCCATTGTTGGGGTGCCCTAAGTGGTTTTTGGGGTGCCCTTGGTAACTTTGGGGTGCCATTGATAACTTTGGGGTGCTGTGGATGACTTTGGGGTGCCCTTGGTAACTTTGGGGTGCCATGGATGACTTTGGGGTGCCCTCACTCACTTTTGGGGTGCCATTGCTAATTTTAGGGTGCTGTTGATAACTTTGGGGTGTCCTAAGTGGTTTTTGGGGTTCCCTAAGTGGTTTTTGGGGCACCCTTGCTGTTTTTGGGGTGCCCTAAGTGGTTTTTGGGGTGCCCTAAGTGGTTTTTGGGATGCCCTTGCTGTTTTTGGGGTGCCCTGGATGACTTTGGGGTGCCCTTGGTAACTTTGGGGTGCCCTCACTCACTTTTGGGGTGCCATTGCTAATTTTAGGGTGCTGTTGATAACTTTGGGGTGCCCTTGCTGATTTTGGGGTGCTGTAGATGATTTTTGGGGTGCTGTTGCTGATTTTGGGGTGCCCTGGATGACTTTGGGGTGCCATTGGTAACTGTGGGGTGCCCTCACTCATCTTTGGGGTGCCATGGATGATTTTAGGGTGCTGTTGATAACTTTGGGGTGCCCTACCCCATTTTTGGGGTGCCATTGGTAATTTTGGGGTGCTGTGTATGATTTTGGGGTGCCATGGATGTTTTTGGGGTGCCTTTCCCAGCTGTCTGTGGTGGAGTACGACCCCATTTTTGGGGTGCTGTATCTCATCTTTGGGGTCCCATTGATGTTTTTGGGGTGCCGTATCTCATTTTTGGGGTGCCATTGGTAATTTTGGGGTGCCATGGATGATTTTGGGGTGCTGTTGCTGTTTTTGGGGTGCCCTCACTCATTTTTGGGGGTGCCGTTCCCAGCTGTCCGTGGTGGAGTACAACCCCATTTTGGGGTGCTGTGTCTCATTTTCGGGGTGCCCTTGCTGTTTTTGGGGTGCCCTTGCTGTTTTTGGGGTGCTGTATCTCATTTTGGGTGCTGTATCTCATTTTTGGGGTGCCCTCACTCATTTTTGGGGTGCTGTGTCTCATTTTTGGGGTGCCCTTGCTGTTTTCGGGGTGCCATGGATGTTTTTGGGGTGCTGTATCTCACTTTCGGGGTGCCCTTGTTGATTTTGGGGTGCTGTGTCTCATTTTGGGGTGCTGTGTCTCATTTTTGGGGTGCTGTGTCTCATTTTGGGGTGCCATGGATGTTTTTGGGGTGCCGTTCCCAGCTGTCGGTGGTGGAGTACGACCCCGGCACCCACGACCTCAAGACTCTGTCCCTGCACTACTTCGAGGAGCCGGAGCTCAGGGTGAGCCCAAATTCACCCCAAAATCCCCCAAATTCACCCCAAATTCACCCCAAACCCCACATTCACCCCAAATTCACCCCAAAACCCCCACATTCACCCAAATTCACCCCAAAACCCCCACATTCACCCCAAATCCCCAAACTCACCCCCCCCCCCCCCCCCCCCCCCCCCCCCCCCCCCCCCCCCCCCCCCCCCCCCCCCCCCCCCCCCCCCCCCCCCCCCCCCCCCCCCCCCCCCCCCCCCCTCCCCCCCCCCCCCCCCCCCCCCCCCCCCCCCCCCCCCCCCCCCCCCCCCCCCCCCCCCCCCCCCCCCCCCCCCCCCCCCCCCCCCCTCCCCCCCCCCCCCCCCCCCCCCCCCCCCCCCCCCCCCCCCCCAAATCCCCACAATTCACCCCAAAATCCCCAAATTCACCCCAAAACCCCCACATTCACCCCAAAATCCCAAATTCACCCCAAACCCCACAATTCACCCCAAAAATGGAGTTTGGGGTTCTCTCAGATCCCAGGGTTATCCCAGAACCCCAAAACCCCCACAATTCACCCAAAACCCCCAAACTCACCTCAAACCCCCCAAATTCACCCCAAAACCCCCAAACTCACCCCAAAATCCCCAAATTCACCCCAAAACCCCCAAATTCACCCCAAAACCCCACAATTCACCCCAAAACCCCCAAATTCATCCCAAATCCCCACAATTCACCACAAACCCCCCAAATTCACCCCAAAATCCCCAAATTCACCCCAAAACCCCCACAATTCACCCCAAATCCCCACAATTCACCCAAAACCCCCAAACTCACCCCAAACCCCCAAATTCACCCCAAAACCCCCAAATTCACCCCAAATCCCCACAATTCACCCCAAATCCCCACAATTCACCCAAAACCCCCAAATTCACCCCAAACCCCCACAATTCACCCCAAAACCCCCAAATTCACCCCAAATCCCCACAATTCACCCCAAAACCCCCAAATTCACCCCAAATCCCCACAATTCACCCCAAAATCCCAAATTCACCCCAAAATCCCCCCAAATTCACCCCAAATCCCCCAAATTCACCCCAAAATCCCCCCAAATTCACCCCAAACCCCCCAAATTCACCCCAAAACCCCCACAATTCACCCCAAACCCCCCAAATTCACCCCAAAATCCCCCCAAATTCACCCCAAAACCCCAAATTCACCCCAAACCCCACAATTCACCCCAAAAACGGATTTGGGGTTCCTCAAAGCCCATGACTAGCCCAGAACCCAAAATCCCTGAATTTCTCCCCCAAATCCCTGAACTTCCCCAAAATCCCCACAATTCACCCCAAAAACGGATTTGGGGTTCCCTCAGATCCCAGGTTTATCCCAGAACCCCAAAACCCCTGAATTTCACCCCAAACCCCCACAGTTTACCCCAGAATGGATTTTGGGTTTCTCTCAAATCCCTTTTGAGGTTCCTAAATCCCCTTTTCCAGGATGGCTTTGTGCAGAGCGTGCACACTGGGTTATGGGATGGATTTTGGGGTTCCTAAACCCCCATTTAGGGTTCCTAAACCCCCATTTGGGGTTCCTAAATCCCCATTTATGTTCCTAAACCCCCTGTTTCCCCAGGATGGCTTTGTCCAGAACATGCACACAGAGCTCTGGGATGTATTTTGAGGTTCCTAAACCCCCATTTATGTTCCTAAATCCCCATTTTTCCAGGATGGCTTCGTGCAGAACGTGCACACAGAGCTCTGGGATGGATTTTGAGGTTCCTAAACCCCCATTTACGTTCCCAAACCCCCTTTCACGTTCCCAAACCCCCGGTTTCCCCAGGATGGCTTTGTGCAGAACGTGCACACAGAGCTCTAGGATGTATTTTGAGTTCCTAAATCCCCATTTTGAGGTTCCCAAACCCCCCTTTCACGTTCCCAAACCCCCTGTTTCCCCAGGATGGTTTCGTTCAGAACGTGCACACAGAGCTCTGGGGTGCATTGTGAGGTTCCCAAACCCCCATTTCACGTTCCCAAACCCCCTTATTTCCAGGATGGTTTCGTTCAGAACGTGCACACAGGGCTCTGGGGTGCATTTTGAGGTTCCCAAATCCCCATTTATGTTCCCAAACCCCCTTATTTCCAGGATGGTTTCGTTCAGAACGTGCACACAGAGCTCTGGATGGATTTTGAGTTCCTAAATCCCCATTTTGAGTTCCTAAACCCCCTGTTTCCCCAGGATGGTTTCGTTCATAACGTGCACACAGAGCTCTGGGGTGTATTTTGAGTTCCCAAACCCCCATTTTCAGTTCCTAAACCCCCTGTTTCCCCAGGATGGCTTTGTGCAGAACGTGCACACAGAGCTCTAGGATGTATTTTATGTTCCCAAACCCCCTGTTTCCCCAGGATGGCTTTGTGCAGAACGTGCACACTGGGTTATGGGATGGATTTTGGGGTTCCTAAACCCCCATTTGAGGTTCCCAAACCCCCTGTTTCCCCAGGATGGTTTCGTTCAGAACGTGCACACAGAGCTCTAGGATGTATTTCACGTTCCCAAACCCCCTGTTTCCCCAGGATGGCTTTGTCCAGAACGTGCACACAGAGCTCTGGGATGGATTTTGAGGTTCCCAAACCCCCTTTCATGTTCCCAAACCCCCTGTTTCCCAGGATGGTTTCGTTCAGAACGTGCACACCGGGTTATGGGGTGCATTTTGAGGTTCCTAAACCCCCTTATTTCCAGGATGGCTTTGTTCAGAACGTGCACACAGAGCTCTGGGGTGCATTGTGAGGTTCCCAAACCCCCATTTGAGGTTCCTAAATCCCCATTTATGTTCCTAAACCCCCTTATTTCCAGGATGGCTTTGTTCAGAACGTGCACACAGAGCTCTAGGATGTATTTTATGTTCCTAAACCCCCTTATTTCCAGGATGGCTTTGTTCAGAACGTGCACACAGAGCTCTAGGATGTATTTTATGTTCCTAAACCCCCTTATTTCCAGGATGGCTTCGTTCAGAACGTGCACACAGAGCTCTAGGATGTATTTTATGTTCCTAAACCCCCTTATTTCCAGGATGGCTTTGTTCAGAACGTGCACACAGAGCTCTAGGATGTATTTTATGTTCCTAAACCCCCTTATTTCCAGGATGGCTTCGTTCAGAACGTGCACACAGAGCTCTAGGATGTATTTTATGTTCCTAAACCCCCTTATTTCCAGGATGGCTTTGTTCAGAACGTGCACACAGAGCTCTAGGATGTATTTTATGTTCCTAAACCCCCTTATTTCCAGGATGGTTTCGTTCAGAACGTGCACACAGAGCTCTAGGATGTATTTTATGTTCCCAAACCCCCATTTTGAGGTTCCCCAAACCCCCTGTTTCCCCAGGATGGCTTCGTTCAGAACGTGCACACCCCTCGGGTGCGGGTGGACCCCGACGGCCGCTGTGCGGTGATGCTGATCTATGGCACGCGCCTGGTGGTGCTGCCCTTCCGCAGGGACTCGCTGGCTGACGAGCACGAGGGGCTGGTGGGAGAGGGGTGAGGGACCCCAGGGACACCCCCGGGGGGGACCCCCGAAACCGGGGAGGGACCCATGGACCCCAGGGGGGACCCCGAAACTGGGGAGGGACCCCTGAGACTCCCAGGGGGGGACCCTGAAACTGGGGAGGGACCCCTGAGACCCTGGGGGGACCCCGAAACTGGGGAGGGACCCCTGAGACCCCCGGGGAACCCCGAAACTGGGGAGTGACCCCAGAGACACCCCGGGGAACCCCAAAACCGGGGAGCGCCCCATGGACCCCCCAGACCCCCCAAAACCCGGGAAGTGCCCCCTGAATCCCCCCAGAGACCCCCGGGGCACCCCAAAACCCGGGCAGTGCCCCCTGAGACCCCACAGGGCCCCCAAAACCCGGGCAGCCCCCCCTGAACCCCCCAAACCCGGGCAGTGCCACCTGAACCCCCTCAAATCTCCCCCCAAAACCCGGGCAGCCCCCCCTGACCCCCCCTGAGCCCCCCAATCCCGGGCAGCACCCCCTGAACCCCACAAACCCGAGCACCCCCCTCTGAACCCCCCAGGGCACCCCCAAACCTGGGCAGCCCCCTCTGAACCCCCCAAATCCCCCCCCAGGGCCCCCCAATCCCGGGCAGCGCCCCCTGAACCCCACAAACCCGAGCAGCCCCGCTGAACCCCCCAGACCCACCCCAAAACTCGGGCAGTGCCCCTGAACCCCCCAAATCCCCTCCCAGGGGCCCCCAAAACATGGGCACCCCCCTTGAACCCCTCAAATCCCCCCCAAAACCCGGCCAGCGCCCCCTGACCCCCCTGGGGCCCCCCAAACCCGGGCAGCCCCCCCCAAACCTCCTCAAATCCCCCCGCAGACCCCCCCATAGTACCCCGGGCAGCACCCCCTGAACCCCCCCAGGGTCCCCCAAAACCCGGCAGCCCCCCCAGAGACCCCCGGGGGCCCCCCAAACCCGGGCAGCCCCCCCCAGACCCCCCTGGGGCCCCCCAAAACCCGGCAGCCCCCCCTGAACCCCGAAATCCCCCCCCAAAACCTGGGCAGCGCCCTCTGACCCCTCCGGACCCCCCAAAACCTGGGCAGTGCCCCCTGAACCCCCTCAAATCACCCCCCAGGGCAGCCCCAGGGCCCCCCCAAAACCCGGGCAGCCCCCCATGAACCCCCCTGACCCCCCAAAACCCGGCAGCCCCCCCTGACCCCCCAAATCCTCCCCCAAAACCCGGGCAGTGCCCCCCTGAACCCCCCAAATCCCACCCCAGACCCCCCAAACCCGGGCAGTGCCCCCTGACCCCCCTGGGCACCCCAAAACCCGGCAGCCCCCCCTGACCCCCCCAATCCCTCAGGCAGAAGTCGAGTTTCCTGCCCAGCTACATCATCGACGTGCGGGAGCTGGACGAGAAACTGCTCAACATCATCGACATGCAGTTCCTGCATGGCTACTATGAACCCACCCTGCTGATCCTCTTCGAGCCCAACCAGACCTGGCCTGGGTCAGTCTGGGGGTCCCACGGGGATTTTGGGGGGGTTTGGGGGGATTTGAGGGATTTTGGGAGGGTTTCAGGGGTTCCCAGCCCATGCAGTTCCTGCATGGCTACTATGAACCCACCCTGCTCTTCCTCTTCAAGCCCAACCAGACCTGGCCCGAGTCAGTCTGGGGATTTTGGGGGGTTTGGGGGTGATTTTGGGGGGATTTGGGGTGATTTTGGGGGGTTTCAGGGGGTTTTGGGGGGTTTCAGGAGGTTTTGGGAGGGTTTCAGGAGGTCCCAGCCCATGCAGTTCCTGCATGGCTGCTCTGAACCCACCCTGCTCTTCCTCTTCGAGCCCAACCAGACCTGGCCCGGGTCAGTCTGGGGGTCCCAAGGGGATTTTGGGGTGTTTCAGGGGGTTTTGGGGGGATTTCAGGGGTTTGGGGGCAGTTTTGGGGGGATTTCAGGAAGTTTGGGGTGATTTTAGGGGGGTTTCAGGGGTTTTGGGGCAGTTTTGGGGGGGATTTCAGGGGGTTTTAGGAGGGTTTCAGGAGGTTTCAGGGGTTCCCAGCCCATGCAGTTCCTGCATGGCTGCTATGAGCCCACCCTCCTCATCCTCTTCGAGCCCAACCAGACCTGGCCCGGGTCAGTTGGGAGATTTTGGGGGATTTCAGAGGGTTTTGGGGCAGTTTTGGGGGGATTTCAGGGGGTTTGGGGGATTTCAGGGGATTTCAGGGGTTCCCAGCCCATGCAGTTCCTGCATGGCTGCTGTGAGCCCACCCTGCTGATCCTATTGGAGCCCAACCAGACCTGGCCCGGGTCAGTTTTGGGGTTTGGGGAGAATTTTGGGGGGATTTGGGGCAGTTTGGGGGAGATTTGGGGTGGTTTAGAGGGAATTTGAGGCAGTTTTGGGGGCATTTCAGGGGGTTTGGGGGATTTCAGGGGGTTTTGGGGTTCCCAGCCCATGCAGTTCCTGCATGGCTACTATGAACCCACCCTGCTCATCCTCTTCGAGCCCAACCAGACCTGGCCCGGGTCAGTCTGGGGGTCCCACGGGGGATTTGGGGCAATTTGGGGCAGATTTGGGGTGGTTTGGAGGGAATTTGAGGCAGTTTTCAGGGGGGGTTTCAGGGGTTCCCAGCCCATGCAGTTCTTACATGGCTGCTATGAGCCCACCCTGCTGATCCTGTTTGAGCCCAACCAGACCTGGCCCGGGTCAGTTTGGGGGGTCCCAGTGGGATTTTGGGGGGATTTGGGACGGTTTGGGGGGATTTGGGGTGGTTTGGAGGGAATTTGAGGGATTTTGGGAGGGTTTCAGGGGGTTTCAGGGGTCCCAGCCCATGCAGTTCCTGCATGGCTACTCTGAGCCCACCCTCCTCATCCTATTGGAGCCCAACCAGACCTGGCCCGGGTCAGTTGGGGATTTTGGGGGATTTTGGGGGGTGTCAGGGGGTTTTGGGGCAATTTGGGGTGGTTTGGAGGGAATTTGAGGCAGTTTTGGGGGGATTTCAGGGGGTTTTAGAGTTTCAGGGGTTCCCAGCCCATGCAGTTCTTACATGGCTGCTATGAGCCCACCCTGCTGATCCTGTTTGAGCCCAACCAGACCTGGCCTGGGTCAGTTTGGGGGTCCCAGGGGGGATTTTGGGGGGTTTTGGGGCTGTTTTGGGGGGATTTTGGGAGGGTTTCAGGGGGTCCCAGCCCATGCAGTTCCTGCATGGCTGCTCTGAGCCCACCCTCCTCATCCTCTTCCAGCCCAACCAGACCTGGCCTGGGTCAGTTTGGGGGCTCCCAGGGGGATTTTGGGGGGATTTGGGGCAGGTTTCAGCGGTTTGGGGGCAGTGTTGGGGCTGTTTCAGGGGTGTTTGGGGGTCTTTCAGGGGTGGTTTTAGTGGGTTTCAGTGGTTTTGGGGCTGTTTCAGGGGTTTTGGGGGTGATTCTGGTGTTTTGGGGGGTGTTTCAGGGGTGTTTGGGGCGGTTTCATGGGTGTTTGGGGCTGTTTCAGGTGTTTTGGGGCTATTTCAGGTGTTTTGGGGCTGTTTCAGGGGTGTTTGGAGCTGTTTCAGTGATTTTCGGGCTGTTTCAGTGGTTTTGGGGCTGTCTCAGGGGTTTTAGGGGTGTTTCAGGGCTGTTTTGGGGTTGTTTCAGGGCTGTTTTGGGGCTGTCTCAGGTGTTTTGGGGCTGTTTCAGTGGTTTTGGGGGTGGTTTCAGGGCTGTTTTGGGGCTGTCTCAGGGGTTTTTGGGCTGTTTCAGGGCTGTTTTGGGGCTGTTTCAGGGGTGTTTGGGGGTTCCCAGCCCCCTCAGTTCCCCCCTCTGACCCCAGCTCAAGCTGCTCTGGGGCACTTTTGGGGCATTTTGGGGCATTTTGGGGCCATTTGGGGGATTTTGAGGTTCAGGGGAGTTTTGGGGTCCCAGTGGGCTCTGGAAGGTCCCAGTGCAGGGCACAGTGCCCAGTTTGGGGTGACAGTGGCACTGGGGACACAGGGACAGGGGACAGTTTGGGGTGACAGGGCTGAGGGGTCACAGAGGTTACCCCTGGTGACATTGGGGTGTCCCCAAGGGGTGACAGGGGTCAGGCTGTCACTCAGGGGGACATTGGGGTGTCCCCACAGGAGGGTGGCAGTGCCACAGGGCATGGGTGGGGTCAGGCTGTGTCTGTCACCCCAAGGTGACCCCCAGGTGACCCCCAGGTGACAGAGGTGTCCCCACAGGAGGGTGGCAGTGCGGCAGGACACTGTGACCCCCAGGTGACCCCCAGGTGACAGAGGTGTCCCCACAGGAGGGTGGCAGTGCGGCAGGACACGGGTGGGGTCAGGCTGTGTCTGTCACCCCCAGGTGACACAGAGGTGTCCCCACAGGAGGGTGGCAGTGCGGCAGGACACTGTGACCCCCCCAGGTGACACAGAGGTGACAGAGGTGTCCCCACAGGAGGGTGGCCGTGCGGCAGGACACGTGCAGCATCGTGGCCATCTCACTGAACATCCTGCAGCGCGTGCACCCCGTGATCTGGTCCCTGAGCTCGCTGCCCTTCGACTGCACCCAGGCACTGCCCGTGCCCAAACCCATCGGTCAGTGACAGGGACAGGGACAGGGACAGGGACACAGTGACACAGGGACACAGTGACACAGTGACAGTGACACAGGGACACAGTGACAGTGATCTGGTCCCTGAGCTCACTGCCCTTCGACTGCACCCAGGCACTGCCTGTGCCCAAACCCATCGGTCAGTGACAGGGACAGGGACAGGGACACAGGGACACAGGGACAGTGACACAGGGACACAGTGACAGTGACACAGTGACAGTGACACAGTGACAGTGACACAGTGACACAGTGACAGTGACACAGTGACAGGGACACAGTGACACAGTGACAGTGATCTGGTCCCTGAGCTCGCTGCCCTTCGACTGCACCCAGGCACTGCCTGTGCCCAAACCCATCGGTCAGTGACAGGGACAGGGACAGGGACACAGGGACAGTGACACAGGGACACAGTGACAGTGACAGGGACACAGTGACACAATGACACAGTGACAGGGACACAGTGACAGTGACACAGTGACACAGTGACAGTGACACAGGGACAGTGACACAGTGACAGGGACACAGTGACACAGTGACACAGTGACAGGGACACAGTGACAGGGACACAGTGACACAGTGACAGTGACACAGTGACAGTGACACAGGGACAGGGAAAGGGACAGTGACACAGTGACACAGTGACAGTGACACAGTGACACAGTGACACAGTGACACAGTGACAGTGACACAGTGACAGTGACACAGGGACACAGTGACAGTGACACAGTGACAGTGACACAGTGACACAGTGACAGTGACAGTGACACAGTGACAGTGACACAGTGACAGTGACAGTGACACAGTGACAGTGACACAGTGACACAGTGACAGTGACAGTGACACAGGGACACAGTGACAGTGACACAGTGACAGTGACACAGTGACACAGTGACAGTGACAGTGACACAGTGACAGTGACACAGTGACAGGGACAGTGACACAGTGACAGTGACACAGTGACACAGTGACAGTGACAGTGACAGTGACACAGTGACAGTGACACAGTGACAGGGACAGGGACAGTGACACAGTGACAGTCACAGTGACACAGTGACACAGTGACACAGTGACAGTGACACAGTGACAGTGACACACTGACACAGTAACACAGTGACACAGTGACAGTGACCCTGTCCCCAGTGTCCCAGGCAGTGTGGTGATGGTGGCAGTGGCACTGATGCTGTCCCCAATGTCCCCATGTCACAGGTGCTGTGGTGTCACTGACAATATCCCCATTGTCCCCAGGGGCTGCCGTAGTGATGGTGACAATGACAATGACAATGACACTGTCCCCAATGCCCCCATGTCCCAGGGGGTGTGGTGACAATGACAATGACAATGACACTGACACTGTCCCCATGTCCCCGTGTCCCAAGGGGGTGTGGTGACAATGACAATGACACTGACACTGTCCCCAATGCCCCCATGTCCCAGGGGGTGTGGTGACACTGACACTGTCCCCATGTCCCAGGGGGTGACAATGGCACTGTCCCCACTGTCCCCATGTTGCATGGGTGACAATGACAATGACACTGTCCCCATGTCGCAGGGGGTGTGGTGACAATGACAATGACAATGACACTGACACTGTCCCCGTGTCCCAGGAGCTGTGGTGACAATGACAATGACAATGACACTGACACTGTCCCCATGTCCCCATGTCCCTGTGTCCCAGGGGCTGTGGTGACAATGACACTGACACTGTCCCCATGTCCCCGTGTCACAGGGGGTGACAATGACAATGACACTGACACTGTCCCCATGTCCCAGGGGGTGACAATGACACTGACACTGTCCCCATGTCCCCGTGTCCCAGGGGGTGACAATGACACTGTCCCCATGTCCCCGTGTCCCAGGGGGTGACAATGACACTGACACTGTCCCCATGTCCCAGGGGGTGACAATGACACTGTCCCCATGTCCCCGTGTCCCAGGGGGTGTTGTGATCTTCGCTGTGAACTCTCTGCTGTACCTGAACCAGAGCGTGCCCCCGTACGGGGTGGCCCTGAACAGCCTCACCTGCGGCACCACCGTCTTCCCTCTGCGTGAGTGACACATCTGTCACTGTCACTGTCCCCTGTCCCCTGACACTGTCACCATCCCTGTCCCTGTCACTGTCCCCTGTCCCTGTCCCTTGTCCCCGTACGGGGTGGCCCTCAACAGCCTCACCTGTGGCACCACCGTCTTCCCGCTCCGTGAGTGTCACTGTCACTGTGCCTGTCACTGTCACCATCCCTGTCCCTGTTCCCATCCCTGTCCCTCTCGCCCATCACTGTCCCTGTCCCATTCCCATTCCTTGTGTCACCATCCCCTCTCTCCTTGTCCCCATCCCTGTCACTGTCCCTGTGCCTATCCCTCTCCCCATCCCTGTTCCTGCTATGATTGTCTCTGTGTGTCCCCACTGTCCCTGTCCCATCCCTGTCCCCATCCCTGTCCCGCTGTCCCCATCCCTATCCTGTCCCTGTCCCCACCCCAGCTGTCCCTGTCCCCACTGTCCCTCTCCCCATCCCTGTCCATGTCCTGTCCCAGTCCCCACCCCAGCTGTGACTGTCCCTGTCACTGTCCCCTGTCCCCATCCCTGTCCCCTGTCCCTGTCCCCATCCCTGTCCCCAGCTGTGTCTGTCCCCATCCCTGCTGTGATTGTCCCCATCCCTGTCCCCATCCCCACTGTCCCCATCCCTGTCCCATCCCTGTCCCCACCTGTGACTGTCCCCATTCCTGTCCCCATCCCACTGTCCCTGTCCATGTCCCTGTCCCATCCCTGTCCCTATCCCCACTGTCCCTGTCCCTGTCCCATCCCTGTCCCTATCCCCACTGTCCCCGTCCCTGTCCCTGTCCATGTCCTGTCCCCATCCCCACTGTCCCTGTCCCATTCCTGTCCCCATCCCCAGCTGTCCCTGTCCCCATCCCACTGTCCCCGTCCCTGTCCATGTCCTTTCCCTGTCCCTGTCCCCATCCCACTGTCCCTGTCGCTGTCCCATCCCTGTCCCCACCTGTCCCTGTCCCATTCCTGTCCCCATCCCCACTGTCCCCGTCCCTGTCCCATTCCTGTCCCCATCCCCACTGTCCCTGTCCCTGTCCCATTCCTGTCCCCATCCCCACTGTCCCCGTCCCTGTCCCATTCCTGTCCCCATCCCCACTGTCCCTGTCCCTGTCCCATTCCTGTCCCCATCCCCACTGTCCCCGTCCCTGTCCATGTCCTGTCCTTGTCCCCATCCCACTGTCCCTGTCGCTGTCCCCAGGGATCCAGGAGGGCGTGAGGATGACTCTGGACTGTGCCCAGGCCACCTTCATCTCCTATGACAAGATGGTCATCTCGCTCAAGGGGGGGGAGATGTGAGTCTGGGGGTGTCCCCAAGGGTCTGGGGGTGTCCCCAAGGGTTTGGGGGTGTCCCCAAGGGTTTTGGGGTGTCCCCTGTCCCCCCCTGAAGTGCCACCCCCTGTCCCAGCCGTGTCCTGGCACTGCTTGGGGACAGGATGAGCTCTGTCCCCTCCTTCCCTGGGACAAGAGTGGGGGTCCCTGAGTTTCTGGGGTGACTTTTGGGGGTCTCCAGGGATTTTGGGGGGTCCTGGGGATGTCCCCAAGGGCTTGGGGGTGTCCCCAAGGGTTGGGGGTGTCCCCAAGTACTTCAGGGTGTCCCCAAGGGTTCGGGGCTATCACCAAGGGTTTGGGGGTGTCCTCTAGGGTTTGGAGGTGTCCCCAGGGTTTGGGGGTGTCCCCAGGGGGTTGGGGTGTCCCCAAGGGCTTGGGGTGTCCCCAAGGGTGGCTTTGTCACCCCCTGAGCTGTCCCTTGCTGTCCCAGCTCTGTGCTGACGCTGATCACAGACGGGATGCACTCTGTGCTGTGGGACAGTGAGGGGTCCCTGTTTTTAATGGGGGTGTCCCCAGGGGGTTCGGGGGTGTCCCCCAGGGTTCGGGGGTGTCCCCAGGGGTTTGGGGATGTCCCCAGGGATTTGGGGTGTCCCCCAGGGTTTGTCACCCCCCCTGAGCTGTCCCTTTGCTGTCCCAGCTCTATCCTGTGGGACAGTGAGGGGTCCCTGTTTTTAATGGGGGTGTCCCCCAGGGTTTGGGGTGTCCTCCCCAAGGCTTTGGGGGTGTCCCCAAGGGTGGCTGTGTCACCCCCTGAGCTGTCCCTTCCTGTCCCAGCTCTGTGCTGTGGGACAGTGAGGGGTCCCTGTTTTTAATGGGGGTGTCCCCATGGGTTTGGGGGTGTCCCCAAGGCTTTGGGGGTGTCCCCAGGGGTGGCTTTGTCACCCCCTGAGCTGTCCCTTGCTGTCCCAGCTCTGTGCTGACGCTGATCACGGACGGGATGCGCTCTGTGCTGTGGGACAGTGAGGGGTCCCTGTTTTTAATGGGGGTGTCCCCAAGGACTCGGGGGTGTCCCCAAGGGTTCAGGGGTGTCCCCAGGGGTGGCTTTGTCACCCCCTGAGCTGTCCCTCTGCTGTCCCAGCTCTGTCCTGTGGGACAGTGAGGGGTCCCTGTTTTTAATGGGGGTGTCCCCAGGGTTTGGGGGTGTCCTCAAGGACTCAGGGGTGTCCCCAGGGCTTTGGGGGTGTCCCCAGGGTCTCGGGGTGTCCCCAGGGGTGGGTTTGTCACCCCCTGAGCTGTCCCTTGCTGTCCCAGCTATGTGCTGACGCTGATCACGGACGGGATGCGCTCCGTGCGCTCCTTCCACTTTGACAAAGCGGCCGCCTCCGTCCTCACCACCTGTGTAAGCACCTGGGGACACCTTGGGGACACCTGGGGACACCTGGGCACACCTGGGGACACCTGGGCACACCTGGGCACACCTGGGCACACCTGGGCACACCTGGGGACACCTCGGGGACACCCTGGGGACGCTCAGGTGACGCCTGTGTCCCCAGATGGTCCCTCTGGAGCCCGGGTATCTCTTCCTGGGGTCCCGTCTGGGGAATTCCCTCCTGCTCAGGTACACGGAGAAGCTGCAGGAGCCCCCGGCCGGGGCGGGCAAGGAGGGGCCTGACAGACAGGTGAGAGCCCAGAAAGCACCTGGGCACCCCAAAAATCACCTGGGGATCCCCAAAAATTACCTGGGAGTCCCAAAAATCCACCTGGGGATCCCCAAAAATCACCTGGGAACCCCAAAAATCACCTCGGGATCCCCAGAATCCACCTGGGGATCCCAAAAATCCCCATCCCAGAGCCAGAGGGGCAAGGAGGGGCCTGACAGACAGGTGAGAGCCCAGAAAGCACCTGGGCACCCCAAAGACCACCTGGGGATACCCAAAAATCACCTGGGCACCCCAAAATCCACCTGGGGATCCCAAAAATTCACCTGGGCACCCCAAAACTCACCTGGGGATCCCAAAACTGGCCTGGGGATCCCCCAAATCCTCCCCAAGGAACCCAAACCCTTCCTGAGATCCCAAATCCCCATCCCAGAGCCAGGGGGGCAAGGAGGGGCCTGACAGACAGGTGAGAGCCCAGAAAGCACCTGAGAACCCCAAAAACCACCTGGGGACCGCAAAATCCACATGGGCATCCCAAAAAAGCACCTGGGGATCCCCAGAATTCACCTGGGCACACCAAAATTCACCTGAGGATCCCCAAAACCCTCCCCAAGATCCCAAATCCCCATCCCAGAGCCAGGGGGGCAAGGAGGGACCTGACAGACAGGTGAGAGCCCAGAAAGCACCTGGGCACCCCAAAAACCACCTGGGCACCCCAAAAATCACCTGGAGTCCCCAAAATCCACCTGGGGATCCCAAAAACCACCTAGGCACCCCAAATCACACCTGGGATCCCCAGAATCCTCCCCAAGGAACCCAAACCCTTCCCGAGATCCCAAATCCCCATCCCAGAGCCAGAGGGGCCTGACAGACAGGTGAGAGCCCAGAAAGCACCTGGGCACCCCAAAAATCACCTGGGCACCCCAAAAATTACCTGGGAGTCCCAAAATCCACCTAGGCACCCCAAAAATCACCTGGGCACCCCAAAAATTACCTGGGAATCCCAAAATTGACCTGGGCACCCCAAAAATCACTTGGGGGGGATCCAAAATATCCCTTGGGGACCCAAAATTTCATGTGGGGACCCCAACATCCACCTGGAGATCCCCAAAATTCACCTGGGCACCCCAAATCACACCTGGGCACCCCAAAACTCAGCTGGGGATCCCCAAAATCCACCTGGGGACCCCAAATCACACCTGGGGACCCCAAAATCCACCTGGAGACCCCAAATCACACCTGGGGACCCCAAATCACACCTGGGGACCCCAAAATCCACCTGGAGACCCCAAATCACACCTGGGGACCCCAAAATCCACCTGGAGACCCCAAATCACACCTGGGGACCCCAAATCACACCTGGGGACCCCAAAATCCACCTGGAGACCCCAAATCACACCTGGGGACCCCACCCCTGTCCCTGTCCCCCCAGGAGGAGCCGCCGGTGAAGAAGAAACGGTCGGAGCCATCGGGGCCATGGGCAGGTGGGGACACCTGGGGACACCTGGGGGACAGCTGGGGGACAGTGGGGGCACCTGGGGACATCTGGGGGACAGCTGGGGACAGTCTGGGACAGCTGGGACACACCTGGAGATGCCTGGGGTGCACTGGGGACACCTGGGGGACAGTCTAGGGACAGATGGGGGACACTTAGGGACAATCTGGGACACCTGGGGACACCTGAGCGATGCTGGGAACACCTGGGGGACACCTGGGGACACCTCTGGGGGACACCTGGGAACAGCTGGGACATACCTGGGGACACCTGGGGGACAGTCTGGGACAGCTGGAGACACCTGAGGGCACTTTGAGGATACTGGGGACACTGGGGGACACCTGGGGGACACTGGGGACACCTGGGGACCTGTAGAGACACTGGGGGGTGACAGTGGGTGACAGGGAGGTGACAGTGGGTGACACAGCCATGTCCCTGTCCCAGGGGGGGTGACACACAGGTGTGTCCCTGTCGCAGGGGGGTGGCAGTGGGTGACACAGGTGTCACACAGGTGTCACAGGTGTCACACGGGTGTGTCCCTGTCGCAGGGGGGTCACACAGGTGTCACCCAGGTGTCACACAGGTGTCACAGGTGTCACACGGGTGTGTCCCTGTCGCAGGGGGTGACACAGGTGTCACCCAGGTGTCACACAGGTGTCACCCAGGTGTCACAGGTGTGTCCCTGTCGCAGGGGGTGACACAGGTGTCACCCAGGTGTCACACAGGTGTCACACAGGTGTCACACGGGTGTGTCCCTGTCGCAGGGGGGTCACACAGGTGTCACCCAGGTGTCACACAGGTGTCACCCAGGTGTCACAGGTGTGTCCCTGTCGCAGGGGGTGACACAGGTGTCACCCAGGTGTCACACAGGTGTCACACAGGTGTCACACGGGTGTGTCCCTGTCGCAGGGGGTGACACAGGTGTCACACGGGTGTCACACAGGTGTCACACGGGTGTCACACGGGTGTGTCCCTGTCGCAGGGGGTGACACAGGTGTCACCCAGGTGTCACACAGGTGTCACCCAGGTGTCACAGGTGTGTCCCTGTCCCAGGGGGGTGGCAGTGGGTGACACAGGTGTCACACAGGTGTCACAGGTGTCACACAGGTGTCACACAGGTGTCACAGGTGTCACAGGTGTGTCCCTGTGGCAGGGGGGAAGCCGCAGGCTCAGGACGAGGTGGATGAGATCGAGGTGTACGGCAGCGAGGCGGCCTCGGGGACACAGCTGGCCACCTACTCCTTCGAGGTAATGTCACTGTCACCTGTGTGTCACCTGTCTGTCACCTGTCTGTCACCTGTGTGTCACCTGTCACCTGTGTGTCACCTGTGTGTCACCCCAACCTGGCCACCTACTCCTTCGAGGTAATGTCACTGTCACCTGTGTGTCACCTGTCTGTCACCTGTGTGTCACCCCAACCTGGCCACCTACTCCTTCGAGGTACTGTCACTGTCACCTGTGTGTCACCTCCCTGTCACCTGTCACCTGTCTGTCACCTGTCTGTCACCTCCCTGTCACACACAGCTGGCCACCTACTCCTTCGAGGTAATGTCATTGTCACCTGTGTGTCATCTCCCTATCACCCCAACTTGGCCACCTGCCCCTTCACAGTACTGTCATTGTCACCTCTCTGTCACCCCCGTGTCCCTGTCCCCGTGTGACCGCGGTGTCCCTGTCCCCGCGCCAGGTGTGTGACAGCATCCTCAACATCGGGCCCTGCGCCAACGCCGCCATGGGGGAGCCGGCCTTCCTGTCCGAGGAGGTGAGGGGGGAAAAACCCCAAAAATACCCCAAAAATACCCCAAATCCACCCCAAAAATACCCCAAAACCCGGCCTTCCTGTCCGAGGAGGTGAGGGGGGAAAAACCCCAAACACCCACCCCAAAAATACCCCAAATCCACCCCAAACCCGGCCTTCCTGTCTGAGGAGGTGAGGTGGGAAAAACCCCAAAATACCCCAAAAATACCCCAAAAATGTACCCTAAAAACCCCCAAACCCACCCCAAAACCCACCCCGAAACCCAGCCTTCCTGTCTGAGGAGGTGAGGGGGGAAAAACCCCAAAAATACCCCAAAAATACCCCAAAACCCACCCCAAACCCGGCCTTCCTGTCCGAGGAGGTGAGGGACCCAAAAACCCCAAAATTTACCCCGAAAACCCCAGAACCCACCCCAAAACCCACCCCAAACCCGGCCTTCCTGTCCGAGGAGGTGAGAGGGGAAAAACCCCAAAAATACCCCAAAAATACCCCAAATCCACCCCAAACCCGGCCTTCCTGTCCGAGGAGGTGAGGGACCCAAAAACCCTTAAATTTACCCCAAAAACCCCAAAATCCACCGCAAAACCCACCCCAAACCCAGCCATCCTGTCCGGGGAGGTGAGAGACCCAAAAACCACCCCAAAAATACCCCAAAAACCCCAAAATCCACCCCAAAACCAACCCTAAAATTCAACCTAAACCTGGCTGTCCTGTCTGAGGAGGTGAGGGGGGAAAAACCCCGAAATCCACCCCAAAATGTACCCCAAAAATCACAAAATGTACCCCAAAAATCACAAAATTCCCCAAAATGTACCCCCAAAACCCATCCCAAACCTGGCATTCCTGTCCAAGGAGGTGAGGGGGGAAAAACCCCAAAATGTTCCCCAAAAACCACCCCAAAATCCACCCCAAAACCCACCCCAAACCCGGCCTTCCTGTCTGAGGAGGTGAGGGGGGAAAAACCCCAAAATACCCCAAAAATACCCAAAAATGTACCCTAAAAACCCCCAAACCCACCCCAAAACCCACCCCGAAACCCAGCCTTCCTGTCTGAGGAGGTGTGAGACCAAAAAACCACCCCAAAATGTACCCCAAAAACCCCAAAATCCACCCCAAAACCCACCCCAAAACCCGGCCTTCCTGTCTGAGGAGGTGAGAGACCCAAAAACTCCAAAAAATACCCCAAAAACCCCAAAATGAACCCTAAAATCAATCCCCACCTGGCCTTCTGTCCAAGCAGGCGAGGGGGAAAAAAACCCTAAAATGGACCCCAAAATGTACCCCAAAAATACCCCAAAATGTACCCAAAGCCCAGCCCCACTGAGGGACCCAAAAACCCCAAAATGTACCCCAGAAACCCCAAAATGTGCCTCAAAAATACCCCAAAATGTACCCCAAAACCCAGCCCAACTGAGGGACCCAAAAACCCCCAAATCCACCCCAAAATGTACCCCAGAAACCCCAAAATGCACCCCAAAAATACCCCAGAATGTACCCCAGAACCCAGCCCAACTGAGGGACCCAAAAACCCCCAAATCCACCCCAAAATGTACCCCAGAAACCCCAAAATGTGCCCCAAAATTTACCCCAAGAATACCCCAAAATGTACCCCAAAGCCCAGCCCAACTGAGGGACCCAAAACCCCCAAACCCACCCCAGAATGTCCCCCAGAAACCCCAAAATGTGCCCCAAAAACCCCAAAATGTACCTCAAAGCCGAGCCCAACTGAGGGACCCAAATCCACCCCAAAATGTACCCCAGAAACCCCAAAATGCACCCCAAAAATACCCCAAAATGTACCCCAAAACCCAGCCCCACTGAGGGACCCAAAACCCCAAATCCACCCCAAAATGTACCCCAGAAACCCCAAAATCCACCCCAAAACCCAGCCCAAGTGAGGGACCCAAAAACCCCCAAATCCACCCCAAAATGTACCCCAAAAATACCCCAAAACCTAGACCAACTGAGGGACCCAAATCCACCCCAAAATGTACCCCAGAAACCCCAAAATCCACCCCAAAATGTACCCCAGAAACCCCAAAATCCACCTCAAAACCCGGCCCAACTGAGGGACCCAAAAACCCCAAAATGTCCCCCAGAAACCCCAAAATGTACCCCAAAAATACCCCAAAAATACCCCAAAATGTGCCCCAAACCTGACCCCAAACCTGACCCCGCTGTTTCTCTGCAGTTCCAGAACAGCCCCGAGCCCGACCTGGAGATCGTCCTGTGCTCGGGGTACGGCAAGAACGGGGCCCTGACCGTGCTGCAGGTACCCAAAAACCCCAAAAACCACCCCAAAAACCACCCCAAAAACCACCCCAAAAACCCCAACCCCTGCCTGGGGTACGGCAAGAACGGGGCCCTGACCGTGCTGCAGGTACCCAAAAACCCCAAAACTGACCCCAAAACCACCCCAAAAACCACCCCAAAAACCACCCCAAAAACCACCCCAAAAACCACCCCAAAAACCCCAAACCCTGCCTGTGCTCGGGGTACGGCAAGAACGGGGCCCTGACTGTGCTGCAGGTACCCAAAAACCCCAAAACTGACCCCAAAACCACCCCAAAAACCACCCCAAAAACCCCAACCCCTGCCTGGGGTACGGCAAGAACGGGGCCCTGACCGTGCTGCAGGTACCCAAAAACCCCAAAACTGACCCCAAAAACCACCCCAAAAACCCCAAAAACCACCCCAAAAACCACCCCAAAAACCCCAACCCCTGCCTGTGCTCGGGGTACGGCAAGAACGGGGCCCTGACCGTGCTGCAGGTACCCAAAAACCCCAAAACCACCCCAAAAACCACCCCAAAAACCACCCCAAAAACCAGCCCAAAACCAGCCCAAAACCAGCCCTGAACCCCAAACCCTGCCTGGGTTATGGCAAGAACGGGGCCCTGACCGTGCTGCAGGTACCCCAAAAACCTCAAAAACCACCCCAAAGACCACCCCAAAAACCCCAAAAACCACCCCAAAACCAGCCCTGGGTCCCCAAAAAACCCAAACACAGCCCAGAAATGACCCTGGGATCCCAAAATCCCCAAACACATCCCAAAACCAGCCCTGAACCCCAAAACCATCCCTTAGACCCCAACCCCCCCTACAAACCCCCCTGAACCTCAAAACCCCAAATCCCCCCTGAACCCCCAAAACCCCAAATCCACCCTGATCCCCAAATCCCCCTGAGCCCCAAAAACCCCAAAACCCCAAATCCACCCTGAACCCCAAAATCTCCCTTGGACTCCAAAACCCCCCAAATCCCCCCTGAACCCCACAAACCCCAAACTCTGAAACCCCCCCAAACCTCCCCTAAACCCCCAAATCCCCCTTGAGTCCAAAACCCCCCTGAACCCCAAAACCCGAAACCCAGAGCAAAAAGTTCAGATCCCAAAAACTCCAAAACCCCTGAACCACCCTGAACCCCAAATCCCACCAAACCCCAAAAACCCCAAAAACCCTAAAAACCCCAAATCCCCCCTCAATCCTTCATAAACCCCAAATCCCCCCTGAACCCCAAAACCTCAAACCCCAAATCCTGCCCCAAACCCCAAAACCCCAAATGGGCCCTGTACTCCAAACCCTCCCTGAAACACCAAAACCATCTGAACCCCACAAACCTCCGATGGACCCCAAATCCCACAAACCCCAAATCCCCTCAGAACCCCCCAAAACCCCAAATCCCCCCCCTGAACCTCAAAAACCCTAAAACGCCCCGAACCCCAAAACCCCAAACCCCACAAACCCTCCCTGAACCCCAAACCCCCCCAAACCCCAAATCTCCCCTGAACCCGAAATCCCCTCTGAACCCCAAAACACCCCCTGAACTCCCAAATCCCCCTGAACCCCAAAAGCCCCTGAAACCCCAAAACATTCCCCAAACCCCAAAAACCCCAAATCCCACCTGAACCCCACAAACCCCCCCTGAACCCCAAAAACCCCAAATCTGCCCTGAACCCGAAATCCCCTCTGAACCCCAAAAAACCCCAAAACACCCCCTGAACCCCACAAACCTCCCCTGAACCCCAGAAACCCCAAATCCCCCCTGAACCCCACAAACCTCCCCTGAACCCCAGAAACCCCAAATCCCCCCTGAACCCCACAAATCCCCCCTGAACCCCTGAACCCCACAAATCCCCCCTGAACCCCAGAAACCCCAAATCCCCCCGCACCCCTGAGTGCCCCCGTGGGAGGTTCCCGAGGGGCCGATCCCGGTGCCAGAGCAGGGCTGGGGTGAACCAGGGTGACCCCAAAGGTTGGGGAGCGCCTGTACCCCCCAGGGACACCCCAAAACCCCAAAAACTGCCTGTACCCCCCAGGGACACCCCAAAACTGCCTGTACCCCCCAGGGACACCCCAAAACCCCAAAAACTGCCTGTACCCCCCAGGGACACCCCAAAATTCCAAAAACTGCCTGTACCCCCCAGGGACACCCCAAAACCCTCCTGTACCCCCCCAGGGACACCCCAAAACCCTCCTGTACCCCCCCAGGGACACCCCAAAACCCGCCTGTACCCCCCCAGGGACACCCCAAAAACCCAAAACCCACCTGTACCCCCCCAGGGACACCCCAAAAACCCAAAACCCGCCTGTACCCCCCAGGGACACCCCAAAACCCCAAAAACTGCCTGTACCCCCCCAGGGACACCCCAAAAACCCCAAATCCCACCTGTACCCCCAGGGACACCCCAAAACCCCAAAAACTGTCTGTACCCCCCCAAAACCCCAAAATCCCACCTGTACCCCTCAGGGACACCCCAAAAACCCCAAATCCCACCTGTACCCCCAGGGACACCCCAAATCCCGCCTGTACATCCCATAAAGATGGCACTGGAACTGTCCCCTGATGGCTTTCCCTGGTCCCTGTCCCCATCGCTGTCCCTGTCCACTGTCCTGTCCCCTCACCTCTGTCCCCATCCCTGTCCCCATCCCTGTCCCATTTCCCTGCCCCATCCCTGTCCCTGTCCCTGTCCCTGTCCCTGTGACCACTGTCCCCTGTGACCACTGTCCCCTGTGACTACTGTCCCCTGTCCCTGTCCCTGTCCCTGTCCCCTGATCTCTGTCTCTGTCCCCATCCCTGCCTCTGTCCCTGTCCCCTGTCCCTCCTGTCCCTGTCCCTGTCCTCTATCCCTGTCCCCTGACTGGTGTCCCCCGTCCCTGTGTCCCCTGTCCCTCCTGTCCCTGTCCCTGTCTCCTGACTGCTGTTCCTGTCCCCATCCCCTGTGACATCCCTGTCCCCCTGTGACAGCTGTCCCCATCCCTGTCTCCACCCTTGTCCCTGTCCCTGTCCCCATCCCTGTCCCCGTCCCTGTTCCCTGTCCCTGTCCCCTGTGGCGGGTGTCCCCATCGCTGTCCCTGTCCCCTGTCCCCAGCTCTGTCCCCATCCCTGTCCCCTGTGGCGGGTGTCCCTGTCCCCTGTGGCAGGTGTCCCCATGGCTGTCCCTGTCCCCATGGCTGTCCCCTGTGGCGGGTGTCCCTGTCCCTGTCCCCTGTGGCGGGTGTCCCCATGGCTGTCCCCCGTTGGTGTCCCCAGCGCAGCATCCGGCCGCAGGTTGTCACCACCTTTGAGCTGCCCGGCTGTTACGACATGTGGACGGTCACCGCGCCCCCGCCCCGGGAGCAGGTGAGTCCCTGTGGCACCTGTGTCACCCCCTGTGTCACTGTGTCACCCCCTGTGTCACCCCCTGTGTCCCTGTGTCACCCCCCTGTGTCCCTGTGTCACCGCGCCCCCGCCCCGGGAGCAGGTGAGTCCCTGTGGCACCTGTGTCACCCCCTGCGTCACCCCCTGTGTCCCTGTGTCACTGTATCACCCCCCCAGTGTCCCTGTGTCCCTGTGTCACCCCCCTGTGTCCCTGTGTCACCGCGCCCCCACCCCAGGAACAGGTGAGTCCCTGTGGCACCCCCTGTGTCACCACGCCCCTGCCCCAGGAGCAGGTGAGTCCCTGTGTCACCTGTGTCACCTGTGTCACCCGTGTCACCCCTTTGTGTCCCTGTGTCACCTGTGTCACCCCCCTGTGTCCCTGTGTCACCGCACCCCCACCCCGGGAACAGGTGGGTCCCTGTGTCACCCCCTTGTGTCACCTGTGTCACACCCCTTTGTCCTTGTGTCCCCACGTCATCCCTGTGTACCTGTGTCACCCTCCCTGTGTCACCCCGTGTCATCTGTGTCCCTGTGTCACCCCCCGGTGTCACTGTGTCCCCATCCATGTCCCTGTGTCCCCTCTTGCCCTCATGTCCCCTTTTCCCCCATCCCCATGTCCCCCTGTCCCCTCATGTCCCCCTGTCCCCTCATGTCCCCCTGTCCCTGTGTCTGTGTCCCCATCCCCATGTCCCTCTGTCCCTCCATGTCCTCTGTGTCCCCTCATCCCATGTCCCTGTCCCCTCTTGTCCCCATGTTCCCCTGTCCCTTCGTGTCCTCTGTGTCCCCCTGTCCCCTCTTGTCCCAATGTCCCCATCTCACCGTGTCCTCTGTGTCTCCCTGTCCCCATGTCCCTGTCCCCTGTTGTCCCAATGTCCCCCTGTCCCCCCATTCCTGTGTCCCCATGTCCCCCTGTCCCTCCGTGTCCTCTGTGTCCCCCTGTCCCCCCATTCCTGTGTCCCCATGTCCCCTCATTCCTGTGTCCCCACAGCCCGAGGTGGCCCCGGGGACCAGCGCGGAGCCCGAGGCGGCGACGGCGGCTCCGGAAACTTCTGAGGAGGACGGGGAACGTCACGGGTTCCTGATCCTGAGCCGCGAGGACTCCACCATGGTGAGGGGACATTGGGGACACCATGGGGACACCATGGGGACATTGGGGTCCTCATCCTGAGCTGCGAGGACTCCACCATGGTGAGGGGACATCGACTGGGGACATCGTGGGGACATTGGGGTTCCTGATCCTGAGCCGCGAGGACTCCACCATGGTGAGGGGACATTGGGGACACCATGGGGACATCGTGGGGACATCGGGGTTCCTCATCCTGAGCTGCAAGGATTCCACCATGGTGAGGGACATTGGGGACATGGCAGGGACATGGGGACACTGACACTCCTTGCTGTCACCTGGTGTCTCCATGTCCCCAGTGGGGACAGCACCCATGTCCTGGGGGCCCTGTCCTGATGTCCCCAATGTCCCCTGATGTCCCCAGTATCCCCAAGGACAATGACCTGGATTTGGGCTCACCTGGGCGCTGGCCCTGCCTTGTGTCCCCTCATTGTCCCTGTGTCCCTCCTTGGGGACAGCACCCATGTTCTGGTGGCTCTGTGGGTGCCATGTCCCCAGTGTCCCCTGATGTCCCTGATGTCCCCAGTGTCCCATGATGTCCCCCCAGGGGACAGTAACCTGGATTTGTGCTCACCTGGGGGCTGGCCTTGCCCGGTGTCCCCTCAGTGTCCCCATGTCCCTCCTTGGGGACAGTGCCCATGTTCTGTGGCTCCGTGGCTTCCATGTCCCCATGTTCCCTGGTGTCCCTGATGTCCCCAAGGGACAATGACCTGGATTTGGGCTCACCTGGGCACTGGCCCTGCCCGGTGTCCCCTCAGTGTCCCCGTGTCCCTCCTTGGGGACAGTGCCCATGTTCTGGTGGCTCTGTGGGCGCCATGTCCCCAGTGTCCCCTGATGTCCCCTGATGTCCCCAATGTCCCCAGATCCTGCAGACGGGCCAGGAGATCCTGGAGCTGGACACGAGCGGCTTCGCCACGCAGGGCCCGACCGTGTTCGCTGGGAACCTGGGCCAGGGCCAGTTCATCGTGCAGGTGTCACCGCTGGGGCTGCGGCTGCTGCAGGGCGGTGAGTGAGGGACACACCTGGGGACACACCTGGGGACACCTGGGGACAGGGACACACCTGGGACACACCTGGGACACACCTGGGGACAGGGACACACCTGGGACACACCTGGGACACACAGAGACACACCTGGGACACACCTGGGGACAGGGACACACCTGGGCCAGGGCCAGTTCATCGTGCAGGTGTCACCGCTGGGACTGCGGCTGCTGCAGGGCGGTGAGTGAGGGACACACCTGGGGACACCTGGGGACAGGGACAGACACACGTGGGGACAGGGACAGACACACATGGGGACAGGGACACACCTGGGCCAGGGCCAGTTCATCGTGCAGGTGTCACCTCTGGGGCTGCAGCTGCTGCAGGGCGGTGAGTGAGGGACACACCTGGGGACAGGGACACACCTGGGGACACACCTGGGGACAGGGACACACCTGGGACACACCTGGGACACACAGAGACACACCTGGGACACACCTGGGGACAGGGACACACCTGGGGACACACCTGGGGACACACCTGGGGACAGGGACACACCTGGGACACACCTGGGGACAGGGACAGACACACCTGGGGACACACCTGGGGACACACCTGGGGACACACCTGGAACAGGGCCAGTTCATCGTGCAGGTGTCACCGCTGGGGCTGCGGCTGCTGCAGGGTGGTGAGTGACACACCTGGGGACAGGGACACACCTGGGGACACACCTGGGACACATAGGGACACACCTGGGACACACCTGGGGACAGGGACACACCTGGGATGGTGACACACCTGGACACACTGGGGACTGGGATACACCTGGGCTGACATGGAGGGGTCCCAGCGGCTCAGTTTTGTGCCCAGGTGTGACATCAAGGGGGTGGCACATGAGGAGGTGACACCAGGGGGTGGCACCAGGGTGACAGCACTGGGTCATTCTTGGGGGTGCAGTGACAGTGAGGTGACATTGGCAGGTGACACAGGGGGTGACGCAGGGGTGCTGTGACATTGCTGTGACATTGCTGTGACACTGCTGTCCCCGCAGTGACCCAGCTGCACTTTGTCCCCGTGGGTTTGGGTTCACACAGTGAGTGTGACACTGCTGTGACAATGTGCCACTGCTGTCCCCTCACAGTGACCCAGCTGCACTTTGTCCCCGTGGACCTGGGCTCCCCCATTGTTCACTGTGCCGTGGCCGATCCCTTTGGGGTCCTGCTCAGCGCCGACGGCCACCTGGCCACCTTCACCCTCAAGGGGGACACCTACGGCGGCCGCGCCCCGCGCCTGGCGCTGCTGCGGCCACCTGTGTCACACGTGAGTGTCACCAATGTCCCCAGTGTCCCCAGCCATCCCTGACTGTCCCCAACCCTGCCTGGCCCTGCTGCGGCCACCTGTGTCACACGTGAGTGTCACTGTGTCCCCAACCCTTCCTAACCCTGCCTGGCCCTGCTGCGCCCGCCTGTGTCACACGTGAGTGTCACTGTGTCACCAGTGTCCCCAGCCATCCCTGACTGTCCCCAGCCATCCCTGACTGTCCCCAACCCTGCCTGGCCCTGCTGCGGCCACCTGTGTCACACGTGAGTGTCACTGTGTCACCAGTGTCCCCAACCCTTCCTAACCCTGCCTGGCCCTGCTGCGCCCGCCTGTGTCACACGTGAGTGTCACTGTGTCCCCAATGTCCCCAACCCCTCCTAACCCTGCCTGGCGCTGCTGCGGCCACCTGTGTCACACGTGAGTGTCACTGTGTCCCCAACCCTGCCTGGCCCTGCTGCGGCCACCCGTGTCACACGTGAGTGTCACTGTGTCACCAGCCATCCCTGACTGTCCCCAACCATCCCCAACCCTGCCTGGCCCTGCTGCAGCCGCCCGTGTCACACATGAGTGTCACCATGTCCCCAATGTCCCCAACCCCTCCTAACCCTGCCTGGCCCTGCTGCGGCCACCCATGTCACACGTGAGTGTCACTGTGTCCCCAACCCTTCCTAACCCTGCCTGGCCCTGCTGCGGCCACCCGTGTCACATGTGAGTGTCACTGTGTCCCCAACCCTGCCTGGCCCTGCTGCGGCCACCTGTGTCACACGTGAGTGTCACCAATGTCCCCAATGTCCCCAACCCCTCCTAACCCTGCCTGGCCCTGCTGCGGCCACCCGTGTCACACGTGAGTGTCACCGTGTCCCCAACCCTGCCTGGCCCTGCCTGGCCCTGCTGAGGCCACCCGTGTCACATGTGTCACCAATGTCCTCAACCATCCCTGACTGTCCCCAACCCTGCCTGGCCCTGCTCTGGCCACCTGTGTCACATCTGAGTGTCACGAACTGTCCCCAGTGATGTCCCCACTGTCCCCGTGGCAGCCCTGGTGGGTGACAGCACTGTGCCTGTACAGGGACCTTTCCAGAATGTCCCCAGTGATGTCCCCAATAACCCTAATGTCCTCAATGTCCCCAGTGATGTCCCCAATGTCCCCACAGCCATCCCAGGTGACCGCGCTGTGCCTGTACTGGGACCTTCCAGAATGTCCCCAATGTCCCTGATGTCCCCAGTGATGTCCCCAATGATGTCCCCAGTGATGTCCCCAGTGATGTCCCCCCTGTCCCCGCAGCCGTCCTGTGTGACCGCGCTGTGCCTGTACCGGGACCTTTCCGGAATGTCCCCAATGTCCCCAGTGTCCCCAGTGATGTCCCCAATGTCCCCCCTGTCCCCGCAGCCCTCTCGTGTGACCGCGCTGTGCCTGTACCGGGACCTTTCCGGAATGTCCCCATTGTCCCCAGTGATGTCCCCAATGATGTCCCCAATGTCCCCCCTGTCCCCGCAGCCCTCTCGTGTGACCGCGCTGTGCCTGTACCGGGACCTTTCCGGAATGTCCCCATTGTCCCCAGTGATGTCCCCAATGATGTCCCCAATGTCCCCCCTGTCCCCGCAGCCCTCTCGTGTGACCGCGCTGTGCCTGTACCGGGACCTTTCCGGAATGTTCACCACCGAGAGCCGCGCCCCCCGCGAGGAGCCCCCGCCCCGCCCCCACGCCGAGGCCGAGACCCTCATCCAGGACCTCAGGTGGGTCACACGGGCCCAGGGGTGTCCCCAGGTGTGTCCCCAAGGTGTCCCCAGGTGTGTCCCCAGGTGTGTCCCCAGGTGTCCCCATCTGTGTCCCCATCTGTGTCCCCAGGTGTGTCCCAAGGTGTCCCAAGGTGTCCCCATCTGTGTCCCCAGGTGTGTCCCCAGGTGTGTCCCAAGGTGTCCCCAGCTGTGTCCCCAGGTGTGTCCCCAATCTCGAGGCGTTTCTGCTTGTGTATCCAGGATGTTCCCAGGTGTATCCCAGGTGTCCCCAAGGTGTCCCCAGGTGTTCCCAGTTGTCTGCAGGGATGTTCTCAGGTGTCCCCAGGTGTCCCCAGCTGTGTCTCCAGGAATATTCTCAGGTGTCCCCAGGTGTCCCCACATGTCCCCAATCTCCAAGTGTTCCTGCTTGTGTGTCCAGGGATGTCCCCTGGTGTCCTCAGTCTCCAGGTGTTCCCAATTGTGTCTTTAGGGATGTTCTAAGGTGTCCCCAGGTGTTCCTGGTTGTGTCCCCAAGTGTCCCCACTCTCCAGGTGTTCCTGCTTGTGTGTCCAGGGATGTTCTCAAGTGGATCCAGGTGTGCCCAGGTGTCCTCAATTGTGCCCAGGTGTCCCCAGGTGTATCCACAGGTGTCCCCAGATGTTCCCAGTTGTGTATCCAGGATGTTCCCAGTTGTGTATCCAGGATGTTCTCAGGTGTCCCCAGGTGTCCCCATCTCTCCTGCAATGGCTCTGTTGACGATGAGGAGGAGATGCTCTATGGGGACTGGGGGTGTGCCCAGGTGTATCCCAGGTGTATCCCAGGTGTCCCCAGGTGTATCCCAGGTGTATCTCTCCCACAGTGGCTCCGTTGACGATGAGGAGGAGATGCTCTATGGGCACTGGGGGTGTCTCAGGTGTATCCCAGCTGTCCCCAGGTGTATCCCAGGTGTCCCCAGGTGTCCCCAGGTGTATCCCAGGTGTATCCCAGGTGTATCCCATCCCTGTCTCCCACAGTGGCTCCGTTGACGATGAGGAGGAGATGCTCTATGGGCACTGGGGGTGTACCCCAGGTGTATCCCAGGTGTCCCCAGGTGTCTCAGGTGTATCCCAGGTGTATCCCAGGTGTCCCCAGGTGTATCCCAGGTGTCCCCATCTCTCCCGCAGTGGCTCCGTTGATGATGAGGAGGAGATGCTCTATGGGGACTCGGGGTGTCTCAGGTGTATCCCAGGTGTCCCCAGGTGTATCCCAGGTGTATCTCTCCCGCAGTGGCTCCGTTGACGATGAGGAGGAGATGCTCTATGGGCACTGGGGGTGTCTCAGGTGTATCCCAGGTGTATCCCAGGTGTCCCCAGGTGTCCCCAGGTGTATCCCAGGTGTATCCCAGGTGTATCCCAGGTGTCCCCAGGTGTCTTCAGGTGTATCCCAGGTGTCCCCAGGTGTCCCCAGGTGTATCCCAGGTGTATCCCAGGTGTATCCCAGGTGTCCCCAGGTGTCCCCATCTCTCCCACAGTGGCTCCGTTGATGATGAGGAGGAGATGCTCTATGGGGACTGGGGGTGTCTCAGGTGTATCCCAGGTGTCCCCAGGTGTATCCCAGGTGTCCCCAGGTGTCTCAGGTGTATCCCAGGTGTATCCCAGGTGTCCCCAGGTGTATCCCAGGTGTATCCCAGGTGTCCCCAGGTGTCCCCAGGTGTATCCCATGTGTATCTCTCCCGCAGTGGCTCCGTTGACGATGAGGAGGAGATGCTCTATGGGGACTGGGGGTGTCTCAGGTGTATCCCAGGTGTCTCAGGTGTATCCCAGGTGTCCCCAGGTGTATCCCAGGTGTATCTCTCCCGCAGTGGCTCCGTTGATGATGAGGAGGAGATGCTCTATGGGGACTCGGGGGGCTCCGGCCGTTCCCCGCCCCGGGAGGAGCCGCGGAGGGCGGGGCCCCCCGAGAGAGACCCCGCCCCCCTGAGCCCTGACCCCTCCCACTGGTGCGTGCTGGCCCGGGAGAACGGCAACATGGAGGTACTGGGGATACTGGGGATACTGGGAATGGGGACTGGGGATACTGGGGATACTGGGAATAGCACTGGGGATGTTTTCTGTCTGGAATTCCCATTGTTTTCCTGTCACAATTCCCATTTCCCCACCAGGATTCCCATTTGTTTTCCCCCCATAATCCCAATTTTCCCGCCAGAATTCCCATTGCTTTCCCCCCATAATCCAAATTCTCCCTCTGGAATTCCCATTGTTTTCCCCCAGAATCCCCATTTTCCTTCCCATAAATCCTCTTTCCCCCATAATTCCCATTTTGACCCCCATAATCCCCATTTTCCCCCCATAATTCCCAAAATTCCCATTTTTTCTCCCATTTTCCCCATTTCTGCCCAGATTTTCCAGGTCCCCGAGTGGTGCCTGCTGCTCCTGGTGAAGAACTTCCCATTGTTTTCCCCAGATAATCCCCATTTGCCCCATAATTCCCATTTTTAACCCCAAAATTCCCATTTTTCTCCCCATAATCCCCATTTTCAACCCCAAAATTCCCATTTTTTCCCGTTTCTGCCCAGATTTTCCAGGTCCCCGAGTGGTGCCTGCTGTTCATGGTGCAGAACTTCCCACTGTTTTCCTGTCACAATTCCTGACATTTTCCCCCCATAATCCCCATTTTCAACCCCAAAATTCCCATTTTTCCTCCATAATTCCCATTTTTCTCCCATTTTTTCCCAATTTCCCTGTGTTTTTCCCCAGACCTACCAGGCCCTGAGCATCACCTGCTGTCCCTGGTGAAGAATTTCCTCTTGCTTTCCCTCCACAATCCCCATTGAAATTCCCATTTTAACCCCATAATTCCCATTTTAACCCCAAAATTCCCATTTTTAACCCCAAAATTCCCATTTTTCTCCCATTTTCCCCCTTCCTGCCCAGATTTTCCAGGTCCCCGAGTGGTGCCTGGTGTTCCTGGTGAAGAACTTCCCATTGTTTTCCCCCCATAATTTCCATTTCCCCCCCATAATTTCCATTTTCTCTCCCATAATCCCCATTTTTCCCCCCATAATCCCCATTTTTAACCCCAAAATTCCATTTTTTTCCCAATTTTCCCCGTTCCTGCCCAGATTTACCAGGTCCCCGAGTGGCGCCTGCTGTTCCTGGTGAAGAACTTCCCATTGTTTTCCTGTCATTTTCCCCCCATAATCCCCATTTTTAACACCATAATTCCCATTTTCCCCCTCATAATCCCCATTTTTAACCCCATAATTCCCATTTTCCCCATTTCTGCCCAGATTTTCCAGGTCCCCGAGTGGTGCCTGCTGTTCCTGGTGAAGAACTTCCCATTGTTTTCCTGTCATTCGCCCCCCATAATCCCCATTTTTCCCCCCATAATCCCCATTTTTAACCCCAAAATTCCCAATTTCCCCGTTCCTGCCCAGATTTACCAGGTCCCCGAGTGGCGCCTGGTGTTCCTGGTGAAGAATTTCCCATTGTTTTCCCCTCATAATCCCCATTTTAACCCCAAAATTCCCATTTTTAACCCCATAATTCCCATTTTTAACCCCAAAATTCCCATTTTCCTGTTTTTTCCCAGATTTGCCAGGTCCCCGAGTGGCGCCTGGTGTTCCTGGTGAAGAACTTCCCATTGTTTTCCCCCCATAATTTCCATTTCCCCCCCATAATTTCCATTTTCTCTCCCATAATCCCCATTTTTCACCCATAATCCCCATTTTTAACCCCAAAATTCCCAATTTTCCCCGTTCCTGCCCAGATTTACCAGGTCCCCGAGTGGCGCCTGGTGTTCCTGGTGAAGAATTTCCCCGTGGGCCAGCGCGTCCTGGTGGATTCGTCCTTCGGGCAGCCCCCGGCCGAGCCCCGCAAGGACGAGAGGGGCGAGAGGGAACTGCCCCACGTCAGGGAGCTGCTGCTGGTGGGGCTGGGCCGGGCCCAGAGCCGCCCCTTCCTGCTGGTACCAACAAACTGGGGATACTGGGAATGATGGGAGTGATGGGAATGATGGGAATGGTACTGGGAGTGATGGGAGCCATGGGAATGGCACTGGGAACACTGGGAGTGATGGGAGTGATGGGAATGGCACTGGGAGCACTGGGAGTGATGGGAGTGATGGGAATGGCACTGGGAGCACTGGGATGAGCACTGGGAGCTGCTGCTGGTGGGGCTGGGCCGGGCCCAGAGCCGCCCCTTCCTGCTGGTACCGCCCAAACTGGGGATACTGGGAGTGATGGGAGCCATGGGAATGGCACTGGGAGTGATGGGATGGGCACTGGGAACACTGGGAATGGCACTGGGAGCACTGGGATGGGCACTGGGATGGGCACTGGGATGGGCACTGGGAGCTGCTGCTGGTGGGGCTGGGCCGGGCCCAGAGCCGCCCCTTCCTGCTGGTACCAACAAACTGGGGATACTGGGAGTGATGGGAGTGATGGGAATGATGGGAATGGTACTGGGAGTGATGGGAGCACTGGGATGGGCACTGGGAGCACTGGGATGGGCACTGGGAGCACTGGGATGGGCACTGGGAGCTGCTGCTGCTGGTGGGGCTGGGCCGCGCCCAGAGCCGCCCCTTCCTGCTGGTAACAACAAACTGGGAGCACTGGGAGTGATGGGAACCATGGGAATGGCACTGGGAGTGATGGGATGGGCACTGGGAGCACTGGGATGGGCACTGGGAGCACTGGGAGTGATGGGAATGCCACTGGGAACACTGGGATGGGCACTGGGATGGGCACTGGGAATGGCACTGGGGGCACTGGGATGGGCACTGGGAGCACTGGGAGCTGCTGCTGGTGGGGCTGGGACGGGCCCAGAGCCGCCCCTTCCTGCTGGTACCAACAAACTGGGGATACTGGGAGCACTGGGAACCATGGGAATGGCACTGGGATGGGCACTGAGATGGGCACTGGGAGCACTGGGATGGGCACTGGGATGAGCACTGGGAGCTGCTGCTGGTGGGGCTGGGCTGCGTCCAGAGCCGCCCCTTCCTGCTGGTAACAACAAACTGGGGATACTGGGAGCACTGGGATGGGCACTGGGAGTGATGGGAGTGATGGGAATGGCACTGGGAGTGATGGGAATGGGCACTGGGAGTGATGGTATGGGCACTGGGAGCACTGGGATGGGCACTGGGATGGGCACTGGGAACTGCCCCACGTCAGGGAGCTGCTGCTGGTGCTGGTACCGCAAACTGGGGGTACTGGGAGCACTGGGAGTGATGGGAATGGCACTGGGATGAGCACTGGGAACTGCCCCACGTCAGGGAGTGATGGGAATGGCACTGGGAGCACTGGGAGCTGCTGCTGGTGGGGCTGGGCCGGGCCCAGAGCCACCCCTTCCTGGTGGTACTGCAAACTGGGGATACTGGGAGCACTGGGAACCATGGGAATGGCACTGGGAGTGATGGGAATGGCACTGGGATGGGCACTGGGTGGATTTTTGGGGTGATTTTGGGGTTCCCAGGTGGATTTTGGGGTTCTGGGATGGATTTTTGGGGTTTGAGATGAATTTTTGACATTCCCTCACCATTTCGGGGGTTCTGGGATGGATTTTGGGGGGGTTTGAGATGGATTTTTGGGGTTCCCTCACCATTTTTGGGGTTCTGGGATGGATTTTTGGGGTTCCCAGGTGCATTTTTGGGGTTCCCTCACCATTTTTGGGGTCCCAGGTGTGTTTTTGGGGTGCCCTGACTGTTTTTGGGGCTGCAGGTGCACGTGGAGCAGGAGCTGCTCCTGTACGAGGCCTTTGCCCACGACTCCCAGCTGGGCCAGAGCAACCTCAAGGTTCGGTTCCGCAAGGTGAGAGCGGATTTGGGGGATTTGGGGGATTTGGGAGGATTTGGGGGGATTTGGGGGGCTCTGGGGGGATTTGGGGGGATTTGGGGAGATTTGGGGGCTCTGGGGGGATTTGGGGGGAAATTTGGGGGGCTTTTGGGAGGATTTGGAGGGGATTTTGGGGGGATTTGGGAAGGATATGGGGGGAATTTTTGGGGGCGATTTAGGGAGAATTTGGGGGGCTCTGGGGGGATTTGGGGAGGATTTCAGGGGAAATTTGGGGGATTTTGGGGGATCTGGGGGGATTTTAGAGGGATTTGGGAATAATTTGGGGGGGAATTTGGGAGGATTTGGGAAGGATTTGGGGGGGAATTTTTGGGAATGATTTGGGGGCTTCGGGAAGATATGGGGGGGAATTGGAAATGATTTGGGGGGAAATTTTTGGGGGGGATTTAGGGAGGATTTGGGGGCTCTGAGGGGGATATTGGGGGGGGCTCTGGGAGGATTTTGGGGGGGAATTTTTGGGGGGGATTTTGGGAAGATTTGGGGGGTGCTGGGGGAATTTGGGGAGGATTTTTTAGGGGGCTCCAGGCGGATTTGAGGGGATTTTTTGGGAGGGATTTGAAGGAATTCAGGGAGGATTTGGGAGGAATTTGGGGGCTCCAGGGGGATTTGGGGAGGATTTTTTGGGTGGGATTTTGAGGGGAATTTTTTGGGGTATTTTGGGAGGATTTTTTGGGGGGCTCCAGGAGGAATTTGGGGGGGATCTAGGGAGGATTTTTGGGGGGATTTGAGGAGGCTATGGGGTGAATTTGGGGAAGATTTTGGAGGGATTTGAGGAGGATTTTTTGGGGGGCTTCAGGGTGTTTTGGAGAGGATTTTGGGGGGAATTTGGGGAAGATTTTAGAAGGATTTAGGGAGGATTTTTTGGGGTGCTCTGAGGGGATTTGAGGAGGATATGGGGTGAATTTGGGGAAGATTTTGGAGGGGTTTGAGGAGGATTTTTGGGGGGCTCTGAGAGGATATGAGGAGGATTTTTGGGGGGCTCCACTGTGATTTGGAGAGGATTTTGGGGGGAATTTGGGGAAGATTTTAGAGGGATTTAGGGAGGATTTTTTTGGGGGGCTCTGAGGGGATTTGGAGAGGATTTTTAAGAGAATTTGGGGAAGATTTTGGAGGGATTTAGGGAGGATTTTTTGGGGGGATTTGAGGAGGATTTGGGGTGAATTTGGGGAAGATTTTGGAGTGATTTAGGGAGGATTTTTGGGGTGCTCCGGGGCGGAATTTGGTGACGATTTTTTGCGGGGATCTGGGCAGGACTTTGGTGCATCCTCAGGGGCATTTTTGGGGTTCCCACCCCCCAATTCCCCCCCGTTTGTGCCCCCCAGGTGCCCCACGGGATCAATTTCCGGGAGAAGAAGCCGAAGCCGTCGCGGAAGAAGCCGGAGGGGCCGGGGGCGGCTCCCGGGGGGGCTCCGGGCGGGACCCCCGAGGAACCGGGGGGGCCCCGGGGCCGCGTGGCGCGGTTCAGGCCCTTCCAGGACATCTACGGCTACTCGGGGGTGAGGCACCCCGAAAATGGGATAGGGGGACCCCAAAAACGGCATGGGGGGCACCCCAAAACACACCAGGGACCCCAAACCCCATCAGGGACCCCAAACCTGCCAGGGACCCCAAACCTGCCCCTTCCAGGACATCTACGGCTACTCGGGGGTGAGGCACCCCGAAAACGGGATAGGGGGGACCCCAAAACACACCGGGGACCCCAAAACCCACCAGGGACCCCAAAACCTGCCAGGGACCCCAAAACTGCCAGGGACCCCAAACCTGCCCCTTCCAGGACATCTACGGCTACTCGGGGGTGAGGGACCCCGAAAATGGGATAGGGGGGACCCCAAAACACACCTGGGGCCCCAAAAACGGCATGGGGGGACCCCAAAATCCATCAGGGATTCCAAATCTGGGGCCTGGGACCCCAAAACCTGCCAGGGATCCCAAATTCTGCCAGGGACCCCAAATCTGCCCCTTCCACGACATCTACGGCTAGTCGGGGGTGAGGCACCCCGAAAATGGGATGGGGGGACCCCAAAAACAACACACCTGGGACCCCAAAATCCACCAGGGACCCCAAAACTCACCCAGGACCCTAAATCCACCAGGGACCCCAAATCTGGGGCCTGGGACCCCAAATCCACCCCTTCCACAACATCTACGGCTACTCGGGGGTGAGGCACCCCGAAAACAGGATGGGGGGGACCCCAAAACACACCTGGGACCCCAAAATCCATCAGGGACCCCGAATCTGGGGAATGGGACCCCAAAACCTGCCAGGGACCCCAAACCTGCCCCTTCCAGGACATCTATGGCTACTCGGGGGTGAGGGACCCCGAGAATGGGATAGGGGGGACCCCAAAACCCACCTGGGACCCCAAAATCCATCAGGGACCCCAAAACCTGCCAGGGACCCCGAATCTGGGGAATGGGACCCCAAAACCTGCCAGGGACCCCAAAAACCATCAGGGACCCCAAAATCTGCCAGGGACCCCAAATCCACCCCTTCCAGGACATCTACGGCTACTCGGGGGTGAGGCACCCCGAAAACGGCATGGGGGGACCCCAAAAATGGGATGGGACCCCAAAACCTGCCAGGGACCCCGAATCTGGGGCCTGGGACCCCAAAACCTGCCAGGGACCCCAAATCTGCCCCTTCCAGGACATCTACGGCTACTCGGGGGTGAGGCACCCCAAAAATGGCATGGAGGGGGCCCCAAAAACGGCCTAGGACCCCAAAATCCATCAGGGATCCCAAATCTGGGGCCTGGGACCCCAAAACTCACCCAGGACCCTAAATCCACCAAGGACCCCGAATCTGGGGAATGGGACCCCAAAATCCATCAGAGACCCCAAAACCCATCAGGGATCCCAAATCTGGGGAGTGGGATCCCAAAACCGGGGAGGGACCCCAAACTTATCCCCAGGTGTCCCTCACCTGTGGCCCCTCCCTGCACTGGGTGCTGCTGACGGGCTCTGGGTGCCCATTCCCGGGTGTCCCTGTCCCCATTCCCAGCTGTCCCCAGGTGTCCCTCACCTGTCCCTCACCTGTCCCAGGTGTTCACCTGCGGCCCCTCCCCGCACTGGGTGCTGCTGACGGGCTCTGGGTGCCCCATTCCTGGGTGTCCCTGTCCCCAATCCTGGGGGTTTTTGGGTATCCCTGGTTGTCCCCATCTGTCCCCACCTGTCCCTCACCTGTCCCTCCCTGCCCAGGTGTTCATCTGTGGCCCCTCCCCGCACTGGGTGCTGCTGACGGGCTCTGGGTGCCCATTCCTGGGTGTCCCTGTCCCCATCCCCAGCTGTCCCCAGGTGTCCCTCACCTGTCCCCAGGTGTCCCTCACCTGTCCCTCACCTGTCCCTCACCTGTCCCTCACCTGTCCCTCCCTGTCCCAGGTGTTCATCTGCGGCCCCTCCCCGCACTGGGTGCTGCTGATGGGCTCTGGGTGCCCATTCCTGGGTGTCCCTGTCCCCATCCCCAGCTGTCCCCAGGTGTCCCTCACCTGTCCCCAGGTGTCCCCCACCTGTCCCTCCCCTGTCCCTCCCTGCCCAGGTGTTCACCTGCGGCCCCTCCCCGCACTGGGTGCTGCTGATGGGCTCTGGGTGCTGTCCCTGGCTCCATTCCTGGGGGGTTTTGGGTATCCCTGGTTATCCCTGGTTATCCCCAGCTGTCCCCAGCTGTCCCCAGGTGTCCCTCACCTGTCCCTCCCTGTCCCAGGTGTTCATCTGCGGCCCCTCCCCGCACTGGGTGCTGCTGACGGGCCGGGGCGCTCTGCGCCTGCACCCCATGGGCATCGACGGCCCCGTGGAATCCTTCGCACCTTTCCACAACGTCAACTGCCCCAAGGGCTTCCTGTACTTCAACCGCCAGGTGAGCACACCTGGGGGCACCTGGGCACAGCTGGGCACAGCTGGGGGCACCTGGGATACACCTGGGCACACCTAGGGGGGGCATCAGGACTGCCCCAAGGGCTTCCTGTACTTCAACCGACAGGTGAGCACACCTGGGCACAGCTGGGGGCACCTGGGCACACCTAGGGGGGCATCAGGACTGCCCCAAGGGCTTCCTGTACTTCAACCGACAGGTGAGCACACCTGGGCACAGCTGGGGGCACCTGGGCACACCTAGGGGGGCATCAGGACTGCCCCAAGGGCTTCCTGTACTTCAACCGACAGGTGAGCACACCTGGGCACAGCTGGGGGCACCTGGGCACACCTAGGGGGGCATCAGGACTGCCCCAAGGGCTTCCTGTACTTCAACCGACAGGTGAGCGCACCTGGGCACAGCTGGGCACAGCTGGGGGCACCTGGGATACACCTGGGCACACCTAGGGGGGCATCAGGACTGCCCCAAGGGCTTCCTGTACTTCAACCGACAGGTGAGCGCACCTGGGGGCACCTGGGATACACCTGGGGGCAGCTGGGCACAGCTGGGGGCACCTGGGCACACCTAGGGGGGCACCAGGACTGCCCCAAGGGCTTCCTGTACTTCAACTGCCAGGTGGGCACACCTGGGCACAGCTGGGCACAGCTGGGGGCACCTGGGATACACCTGGGTACACCTGAGATACACCTGGGCACAGCTGGGGGCACTTGGGATACACCTGGGGGTACCTGGGCACACACCTGGGCACAGCTGGGGGCAGCTGGGGGAACCTGAGGGCACCTGGGATACACCTGGGTACAGCTGGGGGCACCTGGGCACACCTAGGGGGGCACCAGGACTGCCCCAAGGGCTTCCTGTACTTCAACTGCCAGGTGGGCACACCTGGGCACAGCTGGGTATGGCTGGGGGTACCTGGGATACACCTGGGGGCACCTGGGATACAGCTGGGCACAGCTGGGCACACACCTGGGTATGGCTGGGCACAGCTGGGCACACACCTGGGCACACACCTGGGCACAGCTGGGATACACCTGGGCACAGCTGGGCACACCCCTGCGGAGATCTGGACGGAGCCCTGAGCCATTCTGGGGTCACTTTGGGATATTTTGGGTTAATTTTGGGGTGATTTTGGTTAATTTTGGGGTGTTTCAGGGTGAGTTAAGGATCAGTGTCCTCCCTGCGTACCTGTCCTGTGACACACCTGAGCCTTTCTGGGGTCACTTTGGGATATTTTGGGTTAATTTTGGTTAATTTTGGGGTGATTTTGGTTGATTTTGGTTAATTTTGGTTAATTTTGGGTGTTTCAGGGTGAGCTGAGGATCAGTGTCCTCCCTGCGTACCTGTCCTGTGTTTGGGGTGATTTTGGTTAATTTTGGTTAATTTTGGGTGTTTCAGGGTGAGCTGAGGATCAGTGTCCTCCCTGCGTACCTGTCCTGTGTTTGGGGTGATTTTGGTTAATTTTGGTTAATTTTGGGTGTTTCAGGGTGAGCTGAGGATCAGTGTCCTCCCTGCGTACCTGTCCTGTGTTTGGGGTGATTTGGGTTAATTTGGGTTAATTTTGGGTTAATTTTGGGTGTTTCAGGGTGAATTGAGGATCAGTGTCCTCCCTGCGTACCTGTCCTGTGTTTGGGGTGATTTTGGTTAATTTTGGTTAATTTTGGGTGTTTCAGGGTGAATTGAGGATCAGTGTCCTCCCTGCGTACCTGTCCTGTGTTTGGGGTGATTTTGGTTAATTTTGGGTTAATTTTGGGTGTTTCAGGGTGAATTGAGGATCAGTGTCCTCCCTGCGTACCTGTCCTACGACGCTCCCTGGCCCGTGCGGAAGATCCCCCTGCGCTGCACCGCGCACTACGTGGCCTACCACGTGGAGTCCAAGGTGGGCACACCTGGCACACCTGGGCACACCCACAACACACCTGGGTCGGGTCAGGGCACACCTGGGCACACCTGGGCACAGCCACAATACAGCTGGGCACACCCAGAGCACACCTGGGCACACCCAGGGCACACCTGGGTACAGCCACAACACACCTGGGTATGGTGAGGACACACCTGGGCACAGCCACAACACACCTGGGCACATGTGGATAATGGTCAGGACACCCCTGGGCACACCTGAGACACAGCCAGGCACACCCACAACACACCTGGGCATGCCTGGGTACACCCAGAACACACCTGGGCACACCTGGGCACAGCCACAATACAGCTGGGCACACCTGGGCCTGGTCAGGACACACCTGGGCACACCCAGAACACACCTGAACAGCACCAGGACACAACTGGCCACAGCCAGAGCACACCTGGCCACAGCCACAATACAGCTGGCCACACCCGGGCACAGCCACAACACATCTGAGTATGGGCAGGACACACCTGGGCACACCCATAACGCACCTGGGCACAGCCAGGCACACCTGGGCACACCCAGAACACACCTGGGCACAGCTGGGCACAGGAAGGACACACCTGGGTGCACCTGGGCACACCCACAACACACCTGGGCACACCCACAACACACCTGGGCATACCCACAATACACCTGGGCACAACTGGGCATGCCCAGATCACACCTGGGCACACCTGGGCACAGCCAGGACAAACCTGGGCACACCCGGGTATGGTCAGGACACACCTGGGACACAGCCAGGCACACCCACAACACACCTGAGTATACCCACATCACACCTGGACACATCTGGGCACGCCCAGAATACACCTGGGCACACCTGGGTCCACCTAGGTGTGGTCAGAACACAGCTGGACACACCTGGGCACAGCCAGGACACACCTGGGCACAGCCAGGACACACCTGGGACACGTCCCTGGGGATTTTGGGGTATCCTGGGGAGGGTCCCAGGCGACTTTGGGGGCTCCAGGGGGGTCTCAGAGGATTTTGGGGGTGCCCGGGGGAGTCCCAGGAAGATTCTGGGGGGGTCCTGGGGAGTCTGAGGGGATTTGGGGTCCCCAGGGGGGAATTTGAGGGGGTCCTGAGGGGTCCCAGGTAATGTTGGGGGGTCCTGGGGGGTCTCAGAGGATTTTGGGGGTGCCCAGGAGGGTCCCGGGGGATTTTGGGGTTCCTGGGGGTCCCAGGTGATGTTGGGGGGTCCTGGGGGTCCCCAGGGGATTTTGGGGAGGTCCCAGGGGATTTTGGGGGATCCTGGGGGATTTTCGGGGGTCCCAGGTAATGTTGGGAGATCCCAGGGGATTTGGGGGTGTCCCAGGGGGGTCTCAGGGGATTTGGGGGATTATGGGGGGTCCTTGGGGTGTTGGGGAGTCCTGAGGAGCTGTGGGGAGCATTGCGGGGGTCTCAGCGGTGCCCTTGCCCCCCAGGTGTACACAGGGGATTTTGGGGGGCCCTGGGGGGTCCCAGGGGCTGTTTGGGGTCCCGGGGGATTTTGGGGTGCCCCAGGGGATTTTGGGGGGTCCCGGGGGGTCCCAGGGGCTGGTTGGGGGTCCCGGGGGATTTTGGGGGTCCCAGGGGATTTTGGGGTGCCCCGGGGGGGTCTCAGCGCTGCCCCCCCCCAGGTGTACACAGGGATTTTGGGGGGTCCTGGGGGGGTCCCAGGGGCTGTTTGGGGTCCCGGGGGATTTTGGGGTGCCCCGGGGGGGTCTCAGCGCTGCCCCCCCCCAGGTGTACGCGGTGGCCACCAGCTCCCCCCACCCCTGCACACGCATCCCGCGCATGACGGGCGAGGAGAAGGAGTTCGAGAGCATCGAGAGAGGTGAGGGCACCTGGGGGCACCTGGGATACACCTGGGGGCACCTGGGATACACCTGGGATACACCTGGGATACACCTGGGGGCACCTGGGATAGACCTGGGATAGACCAGGGATACACCTGGGGGCACCTGGGATACACCTGGGATACACCTGGGGGCACCTGGGATAGACCTGGGATAGACCAGGGATACACCTGGGGGCACCTGGGATACACCTGGGATACACCTGGGATACACCAGGGATACACCTGGGGGCACCTGGGATACACCTGGGATAGACCTGGATACACCTGGGGGCACCTGGGATAGACCTGGGATACACCTGGGAGCACCTGGGATACACCTGGGATACACCTGGATACACCTGGGGGCACCTGGGATACACCTGGGCACACCTGGGATACACCTGGATACACCTGGATACACCTGGGAGCACCTGGGGTACACCTGGGATAGACCTGGGGGCATCTGGGCACACCTGGGGATACACCTGGGATACACCTGGGGGCACCTGGGGGCACCTGGGATACACCTGGGGGCACCTGGGCACACCTGGGCACACCTGGGATACACCTGGGGCACACCTGGGGCACACCTGGGATACACCTGGGATACACCTGGGAGCATCTGGGCACACCTGGGCACACCTGGGATACACCTGGGGCACACCTGGGGCACACCTGGGATACACCTGGGAGCATCTGGGCACACCTGGGGACACCTGGGGGCACCCGGGGGCACCTTGGGGGGTGTAACTGTCACACCTGGGATACACCTGGAGGCACCTCGGGACAGTTTGGGCACAGCTGGGGACAACCCCAAACCCCTCTGTGTCCCCCCAGTCCCAGTGTCCCCAGTGTCCCCACTGTCCCCAGTGTCCCCAATCCAAATCCCAGTGTCCCCAATCCCAGTCTCTGTGTCCCCTGTGTCCCCTGTGTCCGCAGTGTCCCCAGTCCCAATCTCCCCCATGTCCCTGCTGTCCCCGCTGTCCCCAGTATCCAAATCCCCAGTGTCCCCAGTGTCCTCGCTGGCCCCAATGTCCCCCCAGTATCCCCATCCCAGTATCCCCATCCCAGTGTCCCCACTGTCCCCGCTGTCCCCCAATGTCCCCAGTGTCCCAATCCCAGTGTCCCCAATCCCCCCAGTGTCCCCATCCCAATCCCAGTGTCCCCGCTGTCCCCAGTGTCCCCAGTGTCCCCATCCCAATGTCCCCATCCCAGTGTCCCCACTCCCAATATCCCCAGTCCCAATGTCCCCACTGTCCCCACTGTCCCCCGCTGTCCCCCCTGACGCTGTGTCCCCCTCGGTGTCCCCAGACGAGCGCTACGTCCCCCCCCAGCAGGAGGCGTTCAGCATCCAGCTCATCTCACCTGTCAGCTGGGAGGCCATCCCCAACACCAGGTGGGACCCCAAAGTGAACTGGGAACCCCAAAATGTCCTGGGAACCCCCAAAATCCCATTGGGAACCCCCAAAGTCCCCAACCCCTGCAGTGACCCCATCCCCAACACCAGGTGGGACCCCAAAATCCCAAACCCCTGCAATGACCCCAAAACATCCTGGGAACCCCAAAATCCCATCGGGAACCCCAAACCCCTGCAGTGACCCCATCCCCAACACCAGGTGGGACCCCAAAATGTCCTGGGAACCCCAAAATCCCATTGGGAACCCCAAAATCCCAAACCCCAACACTGACCCCATCCCCAACACCAGGTGGGACCCCAAAACAACACCCTGGGAACCCCAAAATCGCAAACCCCCATAGTGACCCCATCCCCAACACCAGGTGGGACCCCAAAATCCCATTGGGAACCCCAAAATCCCAAACCTCTGCAGTGACCGCACCCCCAACACCAGGTGGGACCCCATCAAAACACCCTGGGAACCCCAAATCCCAAACCCCACAATGACCCCATCCCCAACACCAGGTGGGACCCCAAAAAAACACCCTGGGAACCCCCCAAATCCCAAACCCCTGCAGTGACCCCAAAAAAACACCCTGGGAACCCCAAAATCCCATGGGGAACCCCCAAAATCACAAACCCCCACAATGACCCCATCCCCAACACCAGGTGGGACCCAAAAAAACACCTGGGAACCCCCAAAATGTCCTGGGAACCCCCAAAATCCCAAACCCCTGCAGTGACCCCATCCCCAACACCAGGTGGGACCCCAAAATGAACTGGGAACCCCCAAAATCCCATTGGGAACCCCAAATCCCCGCAGTGACCCCATCCCCAACACCAGGTGGGACCCCAAAATCTCCTAAATACCCCTGGGAACCCCAAAATGTCCCCGTGAAACCCAAAGATTCCATTGGGAACTCCAAAATGTCCCCGGGAAACCCAAAAATGCCATCAGGAACCCCAAAAAACCCTGCAGGAACCCCAGGAAGCCCAGTGAGAACCTCAAAAATCCCCTCAGGAACCCCAAAATGTCCCCATGAAACCCCAGAATATCCTTGGGAAACCCCAAAATCCCCTCAGGAACCCCAAATTGTCCCTGGGAACCCCAAAAATCCCATCAGGAGCCCCAGAATTCTTCCTGGGTACCCCAAAAATTCCATCAGGAGCCCCAAAAATTCCATCAGGAGCCCCAAATCCCAAAGCCCAGGGGTGAACACTGAGGTCCCAGGTGAGCTGGGAGCCCATATCCAGCACCAGATGGGACCCCAAAAATCCCCTCAGGAACCCCAAAAATCCCCTCAGGAGCCCCAAGAACCCCACTGGGAACTCCGGAAATTCCATCAGGAGACCCCAAAACCGCTGCGGGAACCTCAAAAATCCCATCGGGAACCCCAAAAATCCCAGGAACCCCCAAATCCCAGCCCCACCTGAGCTCACCTGTGCCCACCTGGAGCCCCAGGATGGCCCTGGAGGTGTCAGAGCCCATCAGAGCCTGTGTGGGGTTTGTGTCCTTGGGGCACCACCTGTGCCCACCTGGGGTGCCCCTGACCCCACCTGTGCCCACCTGTGCCCCCTGACCCCACCTGAGCCCCACCTGTGGTGCCCCTGAGCCCACCTGTGCCCACCTGAGCCACACCTGGGGTGCCCCTGTGCCACACCTGGGGTGCCCCTGACCCCACCTGAGCCCCACCTGTGGTGCCCCTGAGCCCACCTGTGCCCACCTGAGCCACACCTGGGGTGCCCCTGTGCCACACCTGGGGTGCCCCTGACCCCACCTGAGCCACACCTGGGGTGCTCCTGACCCCACCTGTGCCCACCTGGGGTGCCCCTGACCCCACCTGTGCCCACCTGGTCTCACCTGTGCAGGATCTCCCTGGATAGGCTGGCACATGTCACCTGCATGGGGTGACCTGAGACACCTGGGGCAACACTGGAGACCCTTGGGGTGCCTCTGACCCCACCCTGACCTCACCTGTGCAGGATCACCCTGGATAGGCTGGCACACGCCACCTGCAGGGAGTGACCTGAAACCCCTGGGGCACCACCTGAGACATCTTGGGTGCCCCTCTGATCCCCCCATGTCTCACCTGTGCCCACCTGAGCCCACCTGTGCAGGATCTCCCTGGTGGAGGGGGCACATGTCACCTGCATGGGGTGACCTGAGACCCCTGGGGCACCACCTGAGCTACACCTGGGCTGCCCTCTGACCCCACCCTGACCCCTACCTGTGCCCCCCTGGTCTCAACTGTGCCCACCTGTGCCCACCTGTCCCCACCTGTGCAGGATCGCGCTGGAGGAGTGGGAGCACGTCACCTGCATGAAGACGGTGTCGCTGCGCTCCGAGGAGACGGTGTCGGGCCTCAAGGGCTACGTGGCCGTGGGCACCTGCCTGATGCAGGGCGAGGAGGTCACCTGCCGGGGCAGGGTACGTACCTGGGCACACCTGGGGGACAGCTGGATACACCTGGGCACACCTGAGGGACAGCTGGATACACCTGGGCACACCTGGGGGCACACCTGGGGGCACACCTGCCTGATGCAGGGCGAGGAGGTCACCTGCCGGGGCAGGGTACGTACCTGGGCACACCTGGGGGCACATCTGGGCACACCTGGGCACACCTGGGGTCACACCTGCCTGATGCAGGGCGAGGAGGTCACCTGCAGGGGCAGGGTACGTACCTGGGCATACCTGGGGGCCAGCTGGATACACCTGGACACACCTGAATACACCTCAGGTACACCTGGGCACACCTGGGGGCACACCTGCCTGATGCAGGGCGAGGAGGTCACCTGCCAGGGCAGGGTACGTACCTGGGCACACCTGAGAACACCTGAGGGACACCTGGGCACACCTGGGGTCACACCTGGGGGACACCTGGACACACCTGGGATCACACCTGGGTACACCTGGGGTCACACCTGCCTGATGCAGGGCGAGGAGGTCACCTGCCGGGGCAGGGTATGTACCTGGGCATACCTGGGTACACCTGGGGGCACACCTGGATACACCTGGGGTCACACCTGCCTGATGCAGGGCAAGGAGGTCACCTGCAGGGGCAGGGTACGTACCTGGGCACACCTGGGGGCACATCTGGGCACACCTGGGCACACCTGGGGTCACACCTGCCTGATGCAGGGCAAGGAGGTCACCTGCCAGGGCGGGTACGTACCTGGGCACACCTGGGAACACCTGAGGGACAACTGGGCACACCTGGGGTCACACCTGGGCACACCTAGGGGACAGCTGGATATACCTGGGCACACCTGAATACACCTCAGGGACACCTGGGCACACCTGGGGTCACACCTGCCTGCTGCAGGGTGAGGATGTCACCTGCTGGGGCCAGGTTCATACCTGGGGGCACTTGGGGGCAACTGAGGGCACCTGGGCCCACCTGGGGAATGTTCTGAGAACCCTGGGGACACCTTGGGGACACCTGTGTGGCTCTGAAGGTTTCTGGGGGAACACCTGGAGAGTTCCAGGACACACCTGGGGCTGTCCCAGGACTCACCTGCTCCCTCTGCCTCACCTGCTCTGGGTCTCACCTGGGCTCTCCAGGACACACCTGGCCCATGTCTCACCTGGTCTATCCATGTCTCACCTGTCCATGTCTCACCTGGGCTCTCCAGGACACACCTGGCCCATGTCTCACCTGGGCTCTCCAGGACACACCTGGTCCGTGTCTCACCTGTCTCAGATCCTGATTCTGGGTGTGATCGAGGTGGTGCTGGGGGGTTCCTCTCCATGTCTCACCTGTCCATATCTCACCTGTCCATGTCTCACCTGTCCATGTCTCACCTGTCCATGTCTCACCTGCTCTGTCCGTGCCTCACCTGTCCGTGTCTCACCTGTGTCAGATCCTGATCCTGGATGTCATTGAGGTGGTACCAGGGATACCTGGTGTGTCCATGTCTCACCTGTCTCACCTGTCCGTGTCTCACCTGTCAGATCCTGATCCTGGACGTCATTGAGGTGGTGATGAGGTGTCCATGTCTCACCTGTCTCACCTGTCCGTGTCTCACCTGTCAGATCCTGATCCTGGATGTCATTGAGGTGGTGATGAGGTGTCCATGTCTCACCTGTCTCACCTGTCCGTGTCTCACCTGTCAGATCCTGATCCTGGACGTCATTGAGGTGGTGCCGGAGCCGGGGCAGCCGCTGACCAAGAACAAGTTCAAGGTGCTCTACGAGAAGGAGCAGAAGGGACCCGTGACCGCCCTGTGCCACTGCCACGGATACCTGGTGTCTGCCATCGGCCAGAAGGTACACCTGGCACACCTGGGCATATCCACAGACACACCTGGGCATATCCACAGGCACACCTGGGCACAGCTGGGTACACCTGGGTACACACCTGTGCCACTGCCACGGCTACCTGGTGTCAGCCATCGGGCAAAAGGTACACCTGGCACACCTGGGCACACCTGGGCACACACCTGGCACAGCTGGGTACACACCTGTGCCACTGCCACGGCTACCTGGTGTCTGCCATCGGCCAGAAGGTACCCCGGGCACACCTGGGCACACACCTGGCACACCTGGGGATATCCACAGACACACCTGGGTACACACCTGTGCCACTGCCACGGCTACCTGGTGTCTGCCATCGGGCAAAAGGTACCCCTGGCACACCTGGGCATATCCACAGACACACCTGGGCACACCTGGGCACACCTGGGGATCTCCACAGACACACCTGGGTGCACACCTGTGTCACTGCCACAGCTACCTGGTGTCTGCCATCGGCCAGAAGGTACCCCTGGCACACCTGGGCACACCTGAGCATATCCACAGACACACCTGGCACACCTGGGCACACACCTGGCACACCTGGGCACACACCTGGCACATCCACCAACACACCTGGGTACAGCTGGGTACACACCTGGGGATATCCACATACACACCTGGCACACCTGGGCACACCTGGGGGACACCTGTGGTGACCTGGGGGTGTCCCTGTGTCCCTTGAGGAGCCTCAAGGACAATGGGGTGATGGTGGTGGCCACTCAGCGTCACTTGGGTTTGGGTTGGTGACCTGAGGGGCCACCAGGGAGGTGTCAGAGGCCACCACAAGGTCAAGGAGCTCCGTGGTGACCTGGGGGTGTCATTGTCCCCTCAGATCTTCCTGAGGAGCCTGAGGGACAACGAGCTGACCTGGGTGGCCACTCAATGTTGGGTTTAGATTGGTTACCTGAGGGGCCACCAAGGAGGTGTCAGAGGCCACCATGGGTTGAGGACCTCCATGGTGACCTTGAGGTGTCCCCTCAGATCTTCCTGAGGAGCCTCAAGGACAATGGGCTGACCTTGGTGGCCACTCAGCGTCACTTGGGTTTGGGTTGGTGACCTGAGGGGCCACCAGGGAGGTGTCAGAGGCCACCACAAGGTCAAGGGGCTCCATGGTGACCTGGGGGTGTCATTGTCCCCTCAGATCTTCCTGTGGGGCCTGAGGGACAACGAGCTGACCTTGGCGGCCACTCAACATCAGTTGGGTTTTGGCCAATGACCTGAGGGGCCACCAGGGAGGTGTCAGAGGCCACCATGGGTTGAGGACCTCCATGGTGACCTTGAGGTGTCCCCTCAGATCTTCCTGAGGATCCTCAAGGACAATGGGGTGATGGTGGTGGCCACTCAGAGCTGGCTTGGTTCAGATTGGTGACCCAAGGGGCCACCACAAGGTCAAGGAGCTCCATGGTGACCTCAGGGTGTCCCTGTGTCCCCTCAGATCTTCCTGAGGAGCCTCAAGGACAATGGGGTGATGGTGGTGGCCACTCAGCGTCACTTGGGTTTAGATTGGTTACCTGAGATGTCACCAAGGAGGTGTCAGAGGCCACCACAAGGTCAAGGAGCTCCATGGTGACCTTGAGGTGTCCCCTCAGATCTTCCTGTGGAGCCTGAGGGACAATGGGCTCACCTTGGTGGCCACTCAGTGCTGGCTTGGTTCAGATTGGTTCCTGAGGGGCCACCACAAGGTCAAGGAGCTCCATGGTGACCTGGGGGTGTCATTGTCCTCTCAGATCTTCCTGAGGAGCCTGAGGGACAATGAGCTGACCTGGGTGGCCACTCAATGTTGGGTTTAGATTGGTTACCTGAGGGGCCACCAAGGAGGTGTCAGAGGCCACCATGGGTTGAGGACCTCCATGGTGACCTTGAGGTGTCCCCTCAGATCTTCCTGAGGAGCCTCAAGGACAATGGGCTGACCTTGGTGGCCACTCAGCATCACTTGGGTTTGGGTTGGTGACCTGAGGGGCCACCAGGGAGGTGTCAGAGGCCACCACAAGGTCAAGGAGCTCCGTGGTGACCTGGGCGTGTCCCTGTGTCCCCTGTGTCCCCTCAGATCTTCCTGTGGAGCCTGAAGGACAACGAGCTGACGGGCATGGCGTTCATCGACACGCAGCTCTACATCCACCAGATGATCAGCGTCAAGAGCTTCATCCTGGCCGCCGACCTCATGAAGAGCATCTCGCTGCTGCGCTACCAGGAGGAGAGCAAGACCCTGTCCCTCGTCAGCCGGGTCAGGAACCGCCGCACCAAACACACCTGGGGACAGCAAACACACCTGGGGGACAGCAAACACACCTGGGGACAGCAAACAGGAAATGGGGACAGCAGACACACCTGGGGACAGCAAACACACCTGGGGACAGCAGACACACCTGGGGGACAGCAAACAGGAAATGGGGACAGCAAACACACCTGGGGACAGCAAACACAACATGGGGACAGCAGACAGGAAATGGGGACAGCAAACACACCTGGGGACAGCAGACACAAAATGGGGACAGCAAACACACCTGGGGACAGCAAACACACCTGGGGGACAGCAAAGACACCTGGGGGACAGCAGACACACCTGGGGACAGCAGACACACCTGGGGACCGCAGACACACCTGGGGACAGCAAACACACCTGGGGACAGCAAACACACCTGGGGACAGCAGACACACCTGGGGACAGCAAACACAACATGGGGACAGCAAACACACCTGGGGACAGCAGACACACCTGGGGACAGCAAACACACCTGGGGACAGCAGACACACCTGGGGACAGCAAACACAAAATGGGGACAGCAAACACACCTGGGGACAGCAAACACACCTGGGGACAGCAGACACAAAATGGGGACAGCAAACACACCTGGGGACAGCAAACACAGAATGGGGACAGCAAACACACCTGGGGACCGCAAACACACCTGGGGACAGCAAACAGGAAATGGGGACAGCAAACACACCTGGGGACAGCAAACACAACATGGGGACAGCAAACAGGAAATGGGGACAGCAAACACACCTGGGGACAGCAGACACAGAATGGGGACAGCAAACACACCTGGGGACAGCAAACACACCTGGGGGACAGCAAACACACCTGGGGGCAGCAAACACAGAATGGGGACAGCAAACACACCTGGGGACAGCAGACACACCTGGAGACAGCAAACACACCTGGGGACAGCAAACACAACATGGGGACAGCAAACACACCTGGGGACAGCAAACACACCTGGGGACAGCAGACACACCTGGGGACAGCAAACACAGAATGGGGACAGCAAACACACCTGGGGACAGCAAACACACCTGGGGACAGCAGACACACCTGGGGACAGCAAACAGGAAATGGGGACAGCAAACACAGAATGGGGACAGCAAACACACCTGGGGACAGCAGACACACCTGGGGGACAGCAAACACACCTGGGGGCAGCAAACACAGAATGGGGACAGCAAACACACCTGGGGACAGCAAAGACAAAATGGGGACAGCAAACACACCTGGGGACACCAAACACACCTGGGGACAGCAAACACACCTGGAGACAGCAGACACACCTGGGGGACAGCAAACACACCTGGGGACAGCAGACACACCTGGGGGACAGCAAACACACCTGGGGACAGCAAACACACCTGGGGGACAGCAAACACAAAATGGGGACAGCAAACACAACATGGGGACAGCAAACACACCTGGGGGACAGCAGACACAAAATGGGGACACCAAACACAAAATGGGGGACACCAAACACAAAATGGGGACACCAAACCTGCCATGGGGTCACCAAACACACCTTGGAGTCACCAAAGACGCCATGGGGTCACCAAACACACCTTGGGGACACCAAACTGCCATGGAGGTTTTAGGTGACACCTGAGGATCCTTGGGGCCACCTGAGAGTTTTAGGTGACGCCTGAAGGTCCTGGGGAGCACCTGGGGGACACCTGGGGCTCTTGTAGAGCCTCTCGGAGGTGTCCAGGGCAGCCCAAGGCTCCGGAGGACACTCGGGGGTCACCTGGGGGTGTCTCAGGGGGTGCCCAGGTGCCGCCCCCGGCACGGTGACAGTGACGGTGACGGTGACAGTGACGGTGACAGTGACGGTGACAGTGACGGGGGTGTCCCCGCAGGACGCCAAGCCGCTGGAGGTCTACAGCGTGGACTTCATGGTGGACGGCACCCAGCTGGGATTCCTGGGTACGGCACGGGCCGGGCCGGGTGAGGCCTGGGTGGGGGCTGGCTGGGGTTTGGATGGATGTGGTTGGGTTTGGGTTGGGCTTGGTTGACCACAGTTGGGTTTGGATGGGCTTGGGTTGGGTTTGGGTTGGGCTTGGTTGACCGTAGTTGGGTTTGGGTTGGGCTTGGGTGGGCTTAAATGAGTTTGGTTGGGTTTGGGTTGGGTTTGATTGAGTTTGGGTGGGTTTGGGCTGGGTTTGGTTGACCATAGTTGGGTTTGGTGGGGTTTGCTTGAGTTTGGGTTGGGCTTGGGTTGAATTTAGTTGGGTTTAGTTGAGTTTGGTTTTGGGTTTGGTTGAGTTTAGTTGGTTTTGGATTCAGTTTGGTTAAGTTTGGGTTGGGTTTGGATGGGTTTGGGTTGGGTTTGGGTTGAGTTTGGGTGGGTTCAGTTGAGTGCAGATGAGTTTGGTTGGATGTGGTTGAGTTTGGTTCAGGTTTGGTTGAGTTTGGGTTGAATTTAGTTGGGTTTAGTTGAGTTTGGGTTGTGTTTGGTGGGGTTTGGTTGAGTTTAGTTGGGTTCGGATTCAGTGTGGTGGGGTTTGGTTAAGTTTGGGTTGAGTTTGAGTTGGGTTTGGATGGGTTTGGGTTGAGGTTGGGTTGGGTTTGGTGGGGTTTGGGAGGGGCTGGTTGAGTTTGATTTGGGTTTAATTTATTAAGGTTTGGTTGGGTTTGGTTGAGTTCAGTTGGGTTTGGATGGGTTTGGTTTGGTTTGGGTGAGTTTTGGGTTGATTTTAGTTGGGTTTGGGTTTGGTTTGGTTGGGCTTGGGTTGGGTTGGGTTTGGGTTGAGTTTGGGTGGGTTTGGGTGGGTTTGGTTGAGGTATGGGTAGGTTTGGTTGAGTTTAGTTTGGTTTGGATTAGATTTAGTTGGGGTTGGGTTGGGTTTGGATGGGTTTGTTTTGGTCTGGTTGAGTTTGGTTGAGTTTGGCTCAGTTTAGTTGGGATTGAGTTGGGTTTGGGTTGGGTTTGGTTGGGTTCCATTGGGTTTGGGTTGGGTTTGGGTTTGGTTGGCCATAGTTGGGTTCAGTTGAGTTTGGGTTCAGTTTGGGTTGGGTTTGGGTTGAGTTTGGTTGAATTTGGGTTGGGTTGGGTTTGGTTGAATTTGGGTTTGGTTGGGTTTGGTTTGGTTGGCCATAGTTGTGTTCAGTTGAGTTTGGCTGGGTTTGGTTGAATTTGGGTTGGGTTTGGTTGAATTTGGGTTGGGTTGGGTTTGGTTGGCCATAGTTGGGTTCAGTTGAGTTTGGTTGGGTTTGGGTTGAGTTCAAATGAGCTTGGGCTGGGTTTGGGTTTGGGTTGAGTCCAGTTGGGTGAACCTGAGTCAATACAGGTAAATTTTAATGAATCTGAGAAAATTTTGGTCAATTTTGGTAAATTTTGGTCAAACTCGGGTAAATTCAGGCTGACTTTACCCAACCCAACCTCCACAGTGTCGGACCGCGACCGGAACCTGCTGGTGTACATGTACCTGCCTGAAGGTGAGCGGGGCGGGGCCGGGCGGGCCCAGGTGAGCCCGGGCGAGCCCAGGTGAGCCCAGGTGAGCCCAGGTGAGCCCAGGCGAGCCCAGGTGAGCCCGGGTGAGCCCGGGTGAGCGCAGGTGAGCTCAGGTGAGCCCAGGTGAGCCCAGGTGAGCCCGGGTGAGCCCAGGTGAGCCCGGGTGAGCGCAGGTGAGCCCAGGTGAGCCCGGGCGAGCCCAGGTGAGCCCAGGTGAGCTCAGGTGAGCCCAGGCGAGCCCAGGTGAGCTCAGGTGAGCTCAGGTGAGCCCAGGTGAGCCCTGGCGAGCTCAGGTGAGCCCAGGTGAGCCCCGTTTGTGTCCCCCCAGCCAAGGAGTCCTTCGGGGGGCTGCGGCTGCTGCGCCGCGCCGACTTCCACGTGGGGGCGCACGTCAACACCTTCTGGCGCACGCCGTGCCGCGGGCACGCCGAGGGACCCAACCGGCGCAGCAGCACCTGGGAGAACAAGCACATCACCTGGTTCGGTAGGGACACACCTGGGGACACACCTGGGAGAACAAGCACATCACCTGGTTCGGTAGGGACACACCTGGGGACACCTGGGACACACCTGGGAGAACAAGCACAGCACCTGGTTCGGTAGGGACACACCTGGGGACACACCTGGGGACACACCTGGGGACACACCTGGGAGAACAAGCACATCACCTGGTTTGGTGGGGACACACCTGGGACACACCTGGGGACACACCTGGGGACACACCTGGGACACACCTGGGGTGGGGACACACCTGGGAGAACAAGCACAGCACCTGGTTCGGTGGGGACACACCTGGGGACAGGTGGGACAGCTGGGATATGCCTGGGACACACCTGGGGACAGGGGGGATACACCTGAGCACATCTGGGGTGGGGACACACCTGGGAGAACAAACACATCACCTGGTAGGGTGAGCACACACCTGGGGACACACCTGGGGATGGGTGGGGACACACCTGGGACACACCTGGGGACAGGTGGGGATGGGTGGGACAGCTGGGATACACCTGGGACACACCTGGGGACAGGGGGGACACACCTGGGGACACCTGGGGATGGATGGGGACACACCTGGGAGAGCAAGCACAGCACCTGGTTCGGTGAGGGACACACCTGGGGACACCTGGGGATACACCTGGGATGGGGACACACCTGGAGACACACCTGGGATGGGGACACACCTGGGGACAGCCCTGGGCTTTGGGGTGCAGGATCAGGTGCGGCCCTGGCTGCGGGGCTTTGGGGCATTTGGGATTTGCTGCACCTGGGATCGGGGCTGGGCTTTGGGGCTGGGGTTTGGGATTTTGGGGTTTTGGGGTAGAATTTGGGGTTTGGGGACTTGGTGTTTCTGGGATTTGGGGATTTGGGGTTTCTGGGATTTGGGGTTTGGGGTGGGATTTTGCATTTTGGGATTTGGGCTTAGGGGATTTGGGGTTTCTGGGATTTGGGGCTCTGGGGTTCAGCAGTCTGGGATTGGGGATTTCTGGAAATTGGGGTTTCTGGGATTTGGTGTTTTGGGCTTTGGAGTGCTGGGATTTAGGGTGGAATTTGGGGTTGTGGGTTTGGGGTTTCTGCAATTTGGTGTTTCTGGGATGGGGATTCTGGGATCAGGGCTGGGGTTTGGGGGTTTGAGATTTGGTGTTTCTGGGATGGAGGTGCCAGGATTTGGGATTTCTGAAATTTGGGGTTTCTGGCATTTGGGGTGGAATTCGCGGTTTTGGGATGGGGGTGGGATTTGGGGTGGGATTGGGGGTTTTGGGCTCAGGCTGGGATTTGGGGTTTTGGTGTTTGGGGTTTTGGGATCGGGGTAGGATTTGGGGTGGAATTGGGGGTTTTGCGATTGGGGTGGGATTTGGGGTTTTGGTATTTGGGGTTTTGGCATTTGGGGTTGGGGGCTCGGGGTGGGATTTGGGGTGGGATTTGGGGTTTTGGCATTTGGGGTTTTGGGATTTGGGATTTCGGGCTCAGGGTGGGATTTGGGGTTTTGGTGTTTGGGGTTTTGGGCTCGGGGTGGGATTTGGGGTGGGATTTGGGGTTTTGGGGTCGGGGTGGGATTTGGGGTTTTGGGGTTGTGGTATTTGGGTTGGTATTTGGGTTTTTGGCTGCCCTGACGCGCCCGTCCCCGCAGCGACGCTGGACGGGGGCCTGGGGCTGCTGCTGCCCATGCAGGAGAAAACCTACAGGAGATTGCTGATGCTGCAGAACGCGCTGAGCTCCGCCCTGCCGCACCTGGCCGGCCTCAACCCCCGGGCATTCAGGTAAACCACACCTGGCACAGCTGGGATACACGTGGGAATATCCACAGACACACCTGGGCACAGCTGGGTACACCTGGGATACACCTGGGTACACCTGGGTACACCTGGGCACACCTGAGCTCTGCCCTGCCGCACCTGGCCGGCCTCAACCCCCAGGCCTTCAGGTAAACAACACCTGGCACAGCTGGGATACACCTGGGTACACACCTGGGAATATCCACAGACACACCTGGGCACAGCTGGGCACACCTGGGATACACCTGGGATACACCTGGGGTACACCTGGGCACACCTGAGCTCTGCCCTGCCGCACCTGGCTGGCCTCAACCCCCGGGCATTCAGGTAAACAACACCTGGGCACAGCTGGGATACACCTGGGGAACACCTGGGGAACACCTGGGATACACCTGGGGAACACCTGGGATACACCTGGGGAACACCTGGGATACACCTGAGCTCCACCCTGCCGCACCTGGCCGGCCTCAACCCCCGGGCCTTCAGGTAAACAACACCTGGGCACAGCTGGGAATATCCACAGACACACCTGGGCACAGCTGGGATACACATGAGATACACCTGGGTACAGCTGGGTACACCTGGGATACACCTGGGCACATCTGGGTACAGCTGGGCACACCTGAGCTCCGCCCTGCCGCACCTGGCCGGCCTCAACCCCCAGGCCTTCAGGTAAACCACACCTGGGCACAGCTGGGCACAGCTGGGAATATCCACAGGCACACCTGAGCACACCTGGGACACACCTGGACACACCTGAGCTCTGCCCTGCCCCACCTGTCCCATTGTCCCATCTCACACCTGTCCCTCACCTGTCCCTCACCTGTCCCCCACCTGTCCCATCTCTCACCTGTCCTCCCGTCCCTCACCTGTCCCAGCCGTGTCCCACTCTTGTCCCTCACCTCTCCCACACCTGTCCCCCACCTCACCTGTCCCTCACCTATTCCACTTGTCCTTTATCCCTCATCTGTCCCATCTCACACCTGTCCCCATGTCCCTCACCTGTGTCCCATCCATCTCTCACCTGTCCCACCTGTGTCTCACCTCACCTGTGTCCCACCTGTCCCACCAATGTCCCACCTGTCCCTCACCTGTGTCCTACCTGTCCCACCTGTGTCCCACTCGTGTCTCACCTGTCACACCTGTGTCACACTTGTCACACCTGTCTCACCTCACCCATGTCCCACCTGTCCCTCCCCTGTCCCTCCCCTGTGTCTGTCTCACCTGTCCCTCACCTGTCCCCCCTGTCCCTTGCTGTCCCTCACCTGTCCCCCCTGTGTCCCTCACCTGTCCCTCCCCTGTCCCTCCCCTGTCCCTCCCCTGTCCCTCACCTGTCCCTCACCTGTCCCACCTGTGTCCCCCCTGTCCCTCCCCTGTCCCTCCCCTGTCCCCCCTGTCCCCCTGTCCCTCACCTGTCCTCACCTGTCCTCACCTGTCGGCCCAGGCTGCTGCAGTCGGAGCGGCGGCTGCTGCAGAACGCGGTGAGGAACGTGCTGGACGGGGAGCTGCTGGGCAGGTACCTGTACCTGAGCGCCATGGAGAGGGCGGAGCTGGCCAAGAAAATCGGCACCACACCTGAGATTGTGAGTGGGGCACACCTGGGCACAGGGGGGGGACACCTGAGATCATGAGTGGGACACACCTGGGCATGGGGGGACACACCTGGGCATGGGGGGACACACCTGGGCATGGGGGGGACACACCTGGGCACGGGGACACACCTGAGATCGTGAGTGGGACACACCTGGGCATGGGGGGGACACACCTGGGCATGGGGGGGACACACCTGGGCACGGGGACACACCTGGGCATGGGGGGGACACACCTGAGATCGTGAGTGCCACACACCTGGGCACGGGGACACACCTGGGCACGGGGGGACACACCTGGGCACGGGGGGGACACCTGTGGGATGGGACAGGTGAGGGACAGAACAGGTGGGGGACACCTGAGGGACAGGACAGGTGAGATTGGACAGGTGTGGGACGGGACAGGTGAGGGATGGGACAGGTGAGGGATGGGACAGGTGAGTTTGAGGTGAATTTTGGGACAGGTGAATTTTGCCCAGGTGAGGTTCAGGTGCACTTTGGGACAGGTGAATTTTGGGTAAATTTTGGGACAGGTGAGGTTCAGGTGAATTTTGGGGCAGGTGAGGTTGCCCAGGTGAGGTTCAGGTGAGTTTTGGGTGAGTTTTGCCCAGGTGAGGTTGCCCAGGTGAGGTTCAGGTGAATTTTTGGTGAATTTTGGGGCAGGTGAGGTTGCCCAGGTGAGGTTCAGGTGAATTTTTGGTGAATTTTGCCCAGGTGAGGTTGCCCAGGTGAGGTTCAGGTGAGTTTTGGGTGAGTTTTGCCCAGGTGAGCCCCTGACCTCTCTCCCCTCCCCCACAGATCCTGGACGACCTCCTGGAGATCGACCGAGTCACCGCCCACTTCTGAGGGACCCAAAATACCCAAAAATGCACCCAAAATACCCCAAAATCCCCCCAAAAATGCCCCCAAAAAAACCCCAAAAATGCCCCCCAAAAATCCCCTCCCCCCAAAAAACAAAAATCCCAAAATTTCCCTCAAAAAGTCCCTAAAACCTCCAAAAAATTACCCCAAAAAATCCCCAAAAATTTTTTTACAAAACCCCTCAAAATTTCCCCCAAAAACTCCCCCAAATCCCCAAATTTTGCTACAAATCCCCAAGAAAAATAAAACAAAAATCCCAAAAAATTGCCAAAATAAAAATAAAAATCTCCCTAAAAATCCCCCCAAGAAATCCCCCCAAAAATCCCCCCAAAATTTTTTTTAAAAAATCCCAAAAATTGCCCCCAAAAATTCCCCAAAAGAAAAAAAAAAACCAAAAACTCCCTAAAACCCCCGAAAAATTATTACAAAAAAAAAAACCCAAAAAACTTTTTTATAAAACCTTCCAAAATTTCCTAAAAAAATCCCCCAAATCCCCAAATTTTGCTACAAATCCCCAAGGAAAAAAAAAATCCCCCAAAATTTCCAAAAATAAAAAAAAACTCCCAAATTTTTTTTTTTAAATCCCCCCAAAAAAACCCAAAATATCCCTTAAACCCCCCCCAAAATCCCCAACTTTTGCTACAAATGCCCCCAAAATTTCCCAAAAAAATCCCCAAAAAACCCCAAATTTCACCACCAATCCCAAAAGGGTCCTCAAAAAATCCCCAAAATTCCCAAAAAATCCCCCAAAAATCCCCAACCTCCCCAAAATCCCCATTTGTAATAAAACACAATTTTCCACTCTGGTTTTGAGGTTTATTGGGGGAAATTTGGGGGAAATTTGGGGGAAACTGGGGGGGGTTGAGGTAATTTTGGGGATTTTGGGGTAATTTGGGGGATTTTGGGGTAATTTTGGGGGGTTTGGGGTAATTTTTGGGGATTTTGGGGTTCACAGTGCCTTGGGGTTGTTCACAGTGAATTTTTGGGGAGGGGGTTTTGGGATTTTTGGTATTTTTGGGGGATTTTGGGGAGATTTTGGGGAGATTTTTGGTGGTTTGGGGGAGATTTTTTGGGGTTTTTTTCAGGTATTTTTGGGGCAGTTTTTCTCTTTTCCGGCTGCTTTTTTGGGGTATTTTTCCTTTTTGGGGCTGTTTTTCCTTTCTTGGGTTGTTTTTCCTCTTTTGGGCTGTTTTTCCTTTCTTGGGCTGTTTTTCCTTTTTTGGGCTGTTTTTCATCCAATTTTGGGAGGGTTTTTTTTTTATTTTCTTGCGGGTTTTGGGTGTTTTGTGATTTTCTGTTTTTCAGGTATTTCCAGGGGGGTTCCGATGGTTTTTTCCTGGGTTTTTGGGCTGAATTTCGGCTCTTTTGGGGTATCTTGGATATTTTTGGGGTATTTCCAATAATTCTGGAAATAATTTTGGCTGTTTCCGGCTGGGTTTTGGTTTTTTTTTCAGGTATTTTCAGGTGGTTTTTACTGTTTCTGGCTGGTTTGGGGACATTTTTTTGCTCTTTTGGGGTTTTTCCAGCTGTTTTTCAGATCTTGTCCAGGTTTTGGTTTTTTTTGTGGTTTTCAGATTTTTCTGCTTTTTTGGCTGAATTTTGGTTCTTTTTGGGGGATTTTGGGGTTTTTTTAGGGGTATTTTTTGGGGGTGTTTCCAGCTGTTTCTCGTTGTTTTCCAGGGGGTTTTTTTTGTGGTTTTCAGATGATTTTTTTTCTGGTTTTTTAGCTGAATTTTCGTTCTGGTTTTGGGTATTTTGGCTGTTTCTGGCTGTTTTTCAGGTATTTTCAGGTATTTTTTACTGTTTCTGGCCAATTTTTGGGTACTTTTCTGCTGGTTTGGGTGTTTCCAGCTGGTTTTAGGCCATTTTTACCTTTTCCAGCTGAATTTTGGGGCATTTTTGGCTGTTTTTTGCTCTTTTTCAGGTATTCCCAGGCGGTTTTGGGGAATTATCAGATGATTTTTTTGGTGTTTTTTCAGCTGAATTTTGGGTTTTTTTGAGGTATTTTTGGGTGTTTCTGGCTGGTTTTTGCAATTTTTCAGGTATTTTGGGTGTTTTTACCATTTCTGGCTGATTTTGGGGGATTTTTTCCCGTTTTGGGCGTTTTTCAGGCGCTTTCTGGGTGTCTCTGGCCGCTTTTTGGGGGATTTCGGGTGTTTCCAGCTGATTCTGGGCCATTTTCAGGTGTTCCTGGCCACGTTTTTGGGTGGTTTCCGCTGGGTTTTGGTGTTTCCGGTTTGGTTTCAGGTGTTCTCAATTATTTTCAACCGATTTTGGGGCGATTTTTGGGTGTTTCAGCTGATTTTGGGGTATTTCAGCTGATTTTGGGGCTATTTTGGGGTATTTCAGCTGATTTTGAGGCTATTTTGGGGTGTTTCAGCTGATTTTGGGCTATTTTGGGGTGTTTCAGCTGATTTTTGGGGCTATTTTCGGGCGTTTCCAAGCAGTTTTGGGAGATTTTTGGGGTGTGTCCGGTTGTTTTTCAGGTGTTCTCAGGTGTTCCCAGCTGATTTTGGGGCACTTTGTGCGTTCCCAGCTGATTTTGGGGTATTTTAGTTGTTCCCATCCCATTTTTGGGATATTTTCAGCGTTCCCAGCCCATTTTTGGGGTATTTCAGCCGTTCCCAGCAGCTTTTTGGGGTATTTTTGGTGCTTTTGGGTGTTCCTGGTTGTTTTTCACACATTCTCAGGTGTTCCCAGCCAATCTTGGGGTATTTGGGGCATTCCCAGCCGCTTTTTGGGGTATTTTGGGGTAGTTTCGAGTGTTTCCTGTTGTTTTTCACACATTCTCAGCTGTTCCAAACTGATTTTGGGGTGTTCCCAGCCCATTTTGGGGTAATTTCAGCATTCCCAGCCCAATTTTGGGGTAATTTCAGCATTCCCAGCCCATTTTTGGGGTGTTTTCAGGTGTTCCCAGCCGGTTTTTGGGCTATTTTGGGGCATTTCCAGCCGATTTTGGGTTATTTTTGCGTGTTCTCTGCTGGTTTTCGGGGCATTCTGGCCGTTCCCAGCTGATTTTGGGCTATTTCAGCTGTTCCTGGTTGTTTTCCAGATGTTCTCAGGTGTTCCCAGCCGACTTTTGGGTATTTTTGGGTGTTCCCAGCCAGGTTTGGGATATTTTGGGTGATTCCAGCCAATTTTGTGGGATTTTGGTTGTTCCCATCCAATTTTTGGGGCATTTTTCGCTTTTTCCAGCCGGTTTTTGGGGCATTTTCAGGTGTTTCCAACCCATTTTTTGAGCGTTTTCAGGTGTTCCCACCCAGTCTTTGGGATTTTCCGCATTTCCATCCCATTTTCGGGGTGGTTTTTGGTTGTTTTGGGTCTTTCTCGTTGTTTTTCAGCTTTTCTCAGGTGTTCCCACCCAATTTTTGGGGTATTTTCAGCATTCACATCCAATTTTTGGGATATCTTCAGGTGTTCCCAGCCAATTTTGTAATATTTTTGAATATTCCCAGCCCATTTTTGGGATATTTTCAGCGTTCCTGGCCTGTTTTGTAGACGTTTCCATCCGATTTTTGGGGCATTTTCAGGTATTTCCATCTGATTCTGTGGCATTTTTGGGTGTTCCCATCCGATTTTTGGGACATTTTCAGCATTCCCAGGTGGTTTTTGGGGGCGTTTCAGGTGTTCCCAGCCCATTTTTCGGGTATTTTGGCTGTTCCAATCCAATTTTTGGGATATTTTCAGCATTCCCAGACCATTTTTGGGATATCTTCAGGTGTTCCCAGTTGGTTTTTCTGGTATTTTGGGGGATTTTTTTGGTGCTTTTGGGTTTTTCTGGTTGTTTTTCAGATATTCTCAGGTGTTCCCATCCTATTTTTTGGGTATATTCAGCATTCCCAGCCGTTTTTGGACTATTTTCACCATTCCCAGACCATTTTTTTGGTATTTTCACCATTCCCAGCCGTTTTTGGGGTATTTTCAGCATTCCCGGGCTGGTTTTGGGGTGTTTTCAGCCGTTTTTGGGGGGTATTTTCAGCATTCCCGGGCTGTTTCTGGGGTGTTTCAGCCGTTTTTGGGGTATTTCAGCCGTTTTTGGGGTGTTTCCAGCCGATTTTGGGGTGTGTTTGTGGCGCCCCCGTCAGGCTCGCAGCAGGTGCTGCAGCTGCTCCCCCAGCGGCAGCGCCCCCCAGCGGCTCAGCAGCCGCAGCGCAGCCGCCGCCACCCGGAACCGGAGCCACTCCAGCCTGGGGGGAGGGGACAGGGGGGGTCACCGGGGGGTCACAGGGACCTGGGGGGAGGGGCCACACCTGGGGGGGGTCACACACACCTGGGGAGGGGACAGGTGAGGTCACCTGAGGGGGTTACACGGACCTGGGGGGGGGGCCACACACACCTGGGGGGGTCACACACACCTGGTCTGGGTCACACACACCTGGGGGACACGGGGGGGGGGGGGTCACATGG